>NC_057803.1:565332741-565382596 GCF_018294505.1 Triticum aestivum
GAGGTCCGTTTCGTCCGTTTTGCGGTACGCCACACCCCTCCCGATCAACAGGACCCCCGTTTCGACCGTAGGAGGTCCGTTTCATCCGTTTTGCAGTACGCCACACCCCTCCCGATCAACAGGACCCCCGTTTCGACCATAGGAGGTCCGTTTCCTCCGTTTTGCGGTACGCCACACCCCTCCCGATCAACAGGACCCCGTTCCGAATGTAGGAGGTCTGTTTCCTCCGCTGTGCGGTATGCCGGGCCTCGTTTCCATCGCCTGTTCCGTCCAAGCCCTCTCGATGAACATGACCACGCATTCCGTTCCGACCCAGCCGGTTGGCTCCCATGCGTTCCGTTGCCTCCCGATGAACACGACGCATTCCGTTGCCTCCCCATGAACACAACGACGACGCTGTTTCTCCATTCTGACCCAGCCATGTACACGAGCCTTGGTCGTACGTATGCGCGAGTGGGTCCCTGATGTCAGGTGGAGGAATCATTATTTTGCGCGTAATAAGGAGGCATTTCCTTGCGTGCGGCCATGGACCCAGCTGTCGGCCTCTCCACGTACAGTCCACTTCAGATGCATGTCGGTCGTTGACCATGTTGTCCAGGCCGCGCCGAGAGCACCAGGGCGGTGGACGACGGGGAGGCCTAGGAAGGGAACGACATGGAGGCAGGGAAGACTCGACAGTTGTTTCCCACGTGGAGGGGAGTACGACTGTACGAGGGTTTACTGGTTCGTCTGCCGTCGCCGGAGAATAACAGCAGGTGTGGGTGAGTAGAGGGATGGCTAGGCCAACGATGGGAGTACGGTGGGGCGGTGAGGCCTACGCGGCAGCACAGCCGGCCGCAGAGAGGAGGGAGCAGGCAGTCCCGCCGGCGCTTGTTTGAGCGGCTGGAGCAGGAAGAGCAGAGATTGAAGAAGCACGACGGCCGTTGGATGGCCATCCAACAGTCAGTGCTTGTGCGTCAACCTTTTTTTAGGAAAGCCTCAAATCTGTGGAAAACAGCATACAGCCCATCTGCCATTATTTCTAATAATTTACAGCCCATTTGCTAATTATTAAGTTTTTTGGAGCCCATATTCTTTTTGTTATCATTACAACCCATATTGTGGCCACGGTTAAAAAATTATACGAAATTTTGAATATTTCTGTGCGGTCTGAACTATTTTTAATCCTGAAATTTCGACTCACATTCAAACTGATTTTAAAAATAAATGTATATCAATATGAAATCCAACAAATTCTCCACGCATAAAAATTAATGTAATTTAAAATCTCGAAATGAAAAAAAGATATTTGAAACTAATTGTCGGTTTGATGTGTTTTAAAAATGTACAACCCATTTCTCATTACTGACAAACCATTTTCTCGGCCAGCCGAATGAAGCTCTCCTCGTCTTGAAAGATTTGTAGCCCAACAGGCCTCACAAAGCGACTTACTTGGCAAATCACAAAAAAACTGGGTTGTGGTTGTGGACCCAGCTGTCAGTCCATTTGGTGGGCTGGGTGAAACAATGATGTAGCATCTATGCAGCCCATTTAAATCCCATTTGCATTTTTCTTGAAATCCGCAGACTTGCTGGGCTGGGTGAAAATATCATGTTGGGCTAGACGGAGAAATGTTATAAAAACATAAACACATGATTGCACGTCAGAAAAATCTTTGCAAGCTTATGTACGCAATCACTAGGAGTTAACTTGTCAAGTTATATATAAACAATTATTATTATTATTTTGTAAGAACTTTCAACTTATGAAATAAAATATCATTTTAATTTGATGAGTTAATAGTACGTGGGGTATTATTATTTTTTAGGCTAGACGTGGGACAGTTGAGTTGGTTCTAGGGGAAAGTACTAGGAGAAAACTCAGTTTACATCGAAAAAGAAAGTGGGAGAAAATTCAAAGACCTGCTGGGTCCACCTGAGGAGGGAAATATGTTGGGAGGAAGGACATTCAATGCACAGCAGCCGAGTGAACTAGTTTTTTTTACGGACAAGTGAACTAGTTTACATACATAAGCAAATAGCCACTAAAAAGCAATCAGGTTAATGGATTCTTAAAAGAAATATTTCGGACAAAACAGATAATTACGACACAGAGGCTAATGCATGAAACACTCAGATGATAAAGGTGCTTATAAACAGATAAAATACAACATCTAGACCTTCCTGGCACGCTTGTTCATGATGTTGCGGCTGTCCATGTACTCGTCGGTTATGGGAAGCGGTCACGCCCTCATGTCCAAGATCTGCATGTACATGTCGTAGCATGCGTATGTGTAAGTGCATCTAGTGCCACCCCTAGTTGGTTTTGGAGTATTGACGACAAACCTAGTTGAGGGACTAATGTGTTTGTGAGAATTGCAGGATAACACAAGTAGAAGTCCCTCATTGATTCGGTTTTCCTACCAGAGATGACCCCTAAAAATGTATGAAGACATTGATGTCAAAGGTGGTATATGAAGATATTCACATTGAAGACTATGGCAAGAGAAGACATCGCATGAAGCCTATGGAGCTCGAAGACTTAGATCTTTCGTAGTTCTTTTTCTTCTTTGTTGAGTCATAGGAACCACCGTACTGTTAAGTGGGGTCCAAGAGAACCAGTCAGAATGACTGAAGTGATGCCTAACCAAAACCTATGTCTTCGAGTGAAGACTATGAGAGCGAATCTTGTCCAGAGTCGGACAAGTCAGCTTTGCTTGTAGCCCAAGTAAAGTTGCCGTGTGAGTTTGAAATCTGACCGTTGGAACACGTGTCAGTTCCTTAGTGACCCAGGGTCATTTCGGACAAATCAGATCGGGTTGCCTAGTGGCTATAAATAGCCCACCCCCTACAACCATAAATGGTTGGCTGCTCAGAGTTAGTATACGGCTTTTGTCGTTTGAGAGCAACCCACCTCGAAGCCTTTGAGAGAGAATTCCTTGCGAGGATAAAGCCCTAACCACCCAGAGCTAAAGAGAATTAGGCATCACTTAAGTCTCTTGCCTGTGTGATCTGAAGACTTATTACACTTGAGGACTGTGAATCCTCCAGCCGGTTAGGCGTCGCGTTCTGAGCATCCAAGAGACATTGTGGATTGCCGGTGAACGAATTCTGTGAAGGTTTGGGAGTCTACCTTGAAGACTTACCAGAGTGATTGGGCGAGGTCTGTGTGACCTTAGCTCAAGGGGAATACGGTGAGGACTGGGTGTCCTGAGTGCGTGTTCAGGACTGGGTGTCCGGGACTGTGTGTCCTCAAGTTTAAATACCTAGCCGCCCTAACCAGACGTACAGTTGTCACAGCAACTGGAACTGGTCCAACAAATCATTGTCTTCAACGTGTCACTGGTTTCATCCTTTCCTTCCCTTTACTTACTGTTGGTCCCTGTGAAGTCATTGTATGATTGCACTATCTTTTATCTTCACTGAGTGACTGCGTGTTCCTTTTGGCTTCATAATATCTTCCTACCTGATCCTTACTACATTACTGCTATTAGTTATTGTGCTTTCACTCCATTGAATACTTGACTATGGCTTGCCTAGTGTAGTCTACCTTCCGCTGCAGGGTAATAGGTTTATTTCTATCGTTTGTCTTCATAACCTCCATGTTTTGAAGACTTTCATAAAAATCGCCTATTCACCCCCCCTCTAGTCGATATAACGCACTTTCAATTGGTATCAGAGCAAGGTACTCCCTTGTTCTGTGTGATTCGGTTTAACCACCTGGAGTTTTAGCTATGTCGACTGCAGGGATAATTAAAGTCTCCGCTGCGTGCCCCATCTTCGATGGAACTGAATATCCCTACTGGAAGAATAAGATGCGCATGCATCTTGAAGCCATCGACGTTGACCTATGGTATGTCATCAAGAACGGCATTCCCAAGGCTGGAGAAGGTGTCACTGCTGCTGATGTCAAGAAGTTCGTTCAACTGGCAAGAATATCATCTGTGGTCATCTGACCAAAGGACAGTATGGCCGCGTGAGTGCTTTGGAAACATCTAATCTAGTCTGGGACTGGCTCTCCAAAGTCAATGAAGGTGTCTCAACCCAGAGAGATCAGAGAATCAGTGTCCTTCGCAACCTCTTCAACCGCTTCAAGAGAAATGACAATGAGAATGCCCAGCTCACATTTGATCGACTCACTGACATCACGAATGAGCTTCAAGCCCTTGGCGCTACTGAGATCACCAAGCATGAAGTCGTCAAGACACTACTGAGATCACTTGACAGTTCGTTTGACACCCTAGCCCTGATGATTCAAGAACGTCCTGATTTCAAGACACTCGATCCGTCTGACATACTTGAGAGGCTCAACACACATGAGTTTCAGCTTTCTGAGAAAAGAGACATCTATGGTCCAAACTATGGGCGAACTCGTGCCTTGAAGGCAAAAGCTGTCTCCTCATCTGAAGAAGAATCTGACAGCAGTTCTGATGATCCTGAAGACATTGGAAGGGAACTTGCTATGCTTGTGAAGAAGTTCCAAAAATTCACCTAGAAGAAAGGCTTCAGAAAGTCTTCCCGATCAAGCTCAAGGAATGATGAAGCTTCTGCTCATGACTACAAGAAGAAAACATGTCACAAGTGCAAGAAACCTGGCCACTTCATCTCTGAGTGTCCGCAGTGGGACAATGAGAACAAAAAGAAGAAGAAGAGCAAGGAATATGACTCTGATGACAAGAAGAAGAAGAAATACTCAAAGTCTTCTTCAAAGTCTTCATCACACAAGAAGAGCTCATCTGGCAAGGCACGTGCGTTTGTTGGCAAGGAAATGGATTCAGAGGAGGAGTCTGCTTCTGAGGAGGCGGAGGTGGAGTCTGAGGAGGAGTCCGATTCTGGTGTCGCAAGTCTGGCTAGAGCATACGTTACCAAGTCCATCTTCAACACTGAAGACAATGACTTCATCACCGACACCGATGCAAATGACAAGGACCACTCCGCTCCAACCTACTGCTTCATGGCACGCGGTGCCAAGGTAAACACACGCACTACTCACTATCAAACATCTAGTGACGATGACTCTGATTGTGGTTCAAAACCCAGCTACAAAACACTTGCTAAAATTGCAACTGAACAACAAAAAGCCATGGAACATATTCAAAAACTGTTAGACAAAAGCGATGATCTGTTAGGCGCTGAAATGACTCGTTCCGAGTCCTTAATTGAAGACATAAAAAATCTTCACGTTAAGTATGAGGAACTTGAAAGTCGTCATGAAACGCTCTCAACAACTCATGAAAAGCTTTCCTATGATTATCTTCAAAGGAAGCAAGACCTTGAGAAATTGTGAGCGGCTCATGAACATCTTCAAAAGGAAAATGAGTCACTTCGCTCCAAATAGATCACTTCCGCTCAGGAAGGATTTGAACCACCATGTCTTAAGTGCATTGAGCGTGATAATGCTACTACTGTTGCTGAATGTTCTACTGCTGCTACTGTTGCAATATCTTCAACTGTTGATGTGGGAACTAACCCCTCTGCTGAGGATTCCACTACTATTGCTGATGAGAATGCTAGGTTGAAGACATTGCTTGAAACAGGTATGTACAAAAGTCTTAAAGGGCATCATACACTATGTGATGTCCTCAAAAAGCAGATCTTGAACCGAAACCCGAGGAAAGAGGGTGTTGGGTTCGTAAGGAAAATGAATGCTGATGGCTCTTACTGGAAACCTGAGCAGTACCCCAAAACCACATGGGTTGCTGCAAAGGAATATTCAGCAGATCTATCCAATCTATCTGGCTTCACTTGTGCAAACCCCATTGTCATTGATGAATCCTTTGATGCAAACTATAAATTGTTTAAGAATCAGAATGGTGAAGTGTTTGCCAGGTACATTGGTACTAACTGCAGGAATGGACCGCCTATGAAGAAGATCTGGGTTCCGAAAAAGTGTCTGGAGAATCTTCTTGTGAATGTCATCATGACACCACACGTGAAGAAGACAAACCTCAGACCACAGGCTTCATACGGTCCAAAGGCTTCATACAGACAGAGGACTCACCTGAGTCGCACTAACACAAATGTTTTGCAGGGAAACCATACTCAGGCCTATGAATATGAGCGCGGTTCATCAAACCGCCATGTTCATAAGACCAAGAACTATTCTTCTTATTCTTATGAGTACTATTGTCCGCCTGCAAGACTTTTTGCTAGGGCTCCAAAGCCAAAGTTCTCAGACGCTGCACTTAGACTTATTGCTTCTAAGCCACCCTTGAAGATGTGGGTGGCTAAGAAAGCTTAACTCTTTTGCAGGGAAAGGTCTCCAGCAGAAAACCAAAATCGTCTGACGCTATTGCTGGGGGCCTTAAACATCTTGTAGGGTGCAAGATCAAATGCCCGAATGGTCTTACTATGTACTTCGTTCCTGAATCGCTTGCTACTCTCCCCATTAGTCCTAATCTAGATCTAAGCTTTCATAACCCACTGGTTCGTCAAATGTTTTTGCTTCACAATTCTCTTCGTGAAGCCTATCCCCCTAACTGCATTGTAGGGTACGACACCAGCGTCTTCAGAATGGATTATTGATAGTGGGTGTACCAATCACATGACTGGCAAAAGAAGCCTTCTTATGGACTCAACCTTACGTCCATCCGACAAGAGTCACATCACATTTGCTGACACTGGTAAAAGTAAGGTATTGGGCCTAGGTAGAGTTGCAATCTCAAAGGATCAACACATGGATAAAGTCATGTTTGTTGAATCCCTTGGCTTCAACTTAATGTCTGTCTCAATGCTTTGCGATTTGAACATGATCGTAATATTTGGAAAATATCGTTGCCTTGTTCTAATGGAATCTGACAAGTCTCTAGTGTTTGAAGGGTATCGGAAAGATGATTTGTACGTGGTAGATTTCTCAGCAGGACCACAGCTTGCCGTATGTCTTGTAGCAAAAGCTTCAGAATGCTGGCTCTGGCATCGGAGGCTAGGGCATGCTGGCATGAGGAACCTCCACACCCTTGCAAAGAAGAAGCATGTCATAGGCATCGAGGGCGTCAAGGTCAAGAAAGATCACTTATGCGGTGCCTGTGAAGCAGGAAAGATGACGAGGGCCAAACATCCCTCGAAGACAATCATGACAACCACTCGACCCTTCGAACTGCTCCACATGGATCTTTTCAGTCCCACTCATTACTCAACTCTTACTACTACTGCTTGTCTCTATGGCTTTGTCATTGTTGATGATTATTCTAGATATACTTGGGTGCACATAATCCTCTACAAGACTGAAGTGCAGGATGTCTTCAGACGCTTCGCCAATCGAGCAATGAACAACTATGGCACCAAGATAAAGCACATCAGAAGTGACAATGGCACTAAATTCAAGAACACTAGCCTTGATACATATCTTGATACTTTGGGCATCACACATGAATTCTCAGCCCCATACACGCCACAGCAGAATGGCGTCGTCGAATGCAAGAACAGAACACTCATTAAGATGGCCCAAACGATGCTTGATGAATACAAGACTCCAAGAAAATTCTGGCCTGAAGCCATTGATACTGCATGCCATACAATCAATCGTGTTTATCTTCACAAGCTTCTGAACAAGATATCTTATGAGCTCCTTACTGGCAAAAAGCCAAATGTCAGTTATTTCAGAGTATTTGGCGCCAGGTGCTGGATCAAGGATCCACATCACACTTCAAAATTTGCACCAAAGGCACATGAGGGTTTTATGCTTGGATATGGAAAGGATTCACACTCCTACAGAGTCTTAGATCTCTTTCATTACAAAGTGGTTGAAACAGTGGATGTGCGGTTTGATGAGACTAACGGTTCACAAAGAGAGCACCTCCCAAATGTGCTAGATGAAGTTCCATCCAGCGAATCAATCAAGCTTATGAGAACCGGAGAAATCATACCCTCTGAAGCTCAACCTGAAGAGGAACTTATCATCTCCGCACCTGATCAACCTGAAGACAATGCTCAGCCTGAAGACAATCCCACTAACAATGATAATGATCAGCAAGAGCAAAACCTTCGCCTTGTACATCCTCGTGTTGCCAATGAAGTGCAGATTGAGAGAATAATTGACAGCATCAATGCACCCGGTCCGCTCACTCGATCAAGGGCAACTCAGCTAGCAAATTTCTGTGGGCACTTCGCATTCGTCTCAATAACAGAACCCAAGAAAGTTGAAGAAGCCTTCATGGAACCTGAATGGATTCAAGCTATGCAAGAAGAGCTTAAATAGTTTGAGCTGAATAATGTATGGGAACTGGTTAAGCGTCCTGATCCTCGGAAGCACAACATAATAGGCACCAAATGGATATACCGCAACAAGTAAGATGAGCATGGTCAAGTTGTCAGAAACAAAGCTCGTCTTGTTGCTCAAGGATATACTCAAGTGGAAGGCATTGACTTCGATGAAACATTTTCTCCTGTGGCTAGACTTGAAGCCATACGCATACTGCTGGCCTATGCAAATCATCATAATATACTTCTATATCAAATGGATGTGAAGAGCGCCTTTCTCAATGGCAAGATTGAAGAAGAAGTATATGTTGCACAACCGCCTGGCTTTGAAGATCCAAAACATCCTGACATGGTATACAAGCTCAACAAGGCACTGTATGGCCTCAAACAAGCCCCTCGGGCCTGGTATGACACACTCAAATACTTCCTGAAGAGCAAAGGCTTCATACCTGGTTCCCTCGACCCCACTCTCTTCACGAAGACATATGATGGTGAACTGTTTGTGTGCCAAATATATGTGGATGACATTATCTTCGGCTGCACCAATCAAAAGTACAGTGAAGAGTTTGGATATATGATGCAAGAGCAATATCAGATGTCCATGATGGGAGAGCTGAAGTTCTTCCTCGGTCTTCAAATACGACAGCAACGCAACGACATCTTCATATCTCAAGAGAAGTATCTCAAAGATTGCCTGAAGAAGTTTGGTATGCAAGACTGCAAAGGCTTCACGACGCCAATGCCAGCCAAACATCATCTGGGTCCCGACGACAATGGTAAAGAGTTCAATCAAAAGGTATACCGCTCCATTATTGGTTCTTTGCTTTATCTATGTGCATCTAGGCCAGATATTATGCTTAGTGTTTGCATGTGTGCTCGATTTCAAGCGGCACCAAAGGAGTCGCATCACTTAGCTGTGAAGCGAATTCTTTGATATTTGGCTCACACCCCAACTCTAGGATTATGGTATCCAAAGGGCTCAGAGTTTGATCTGGTTGGATTCTCGGATGCTGATTATGTTGGTGACAAAGTGGATCGCAAGTCTACATCAGGCACATGTCACTTTCTGGGACGATCACTTGTATGTTGGTCTTCAAAGAAGCAGAACTGTGTATCTCTCTCCACTGCTGAATCTGAATACATTGCTGTTGGATCTTGCTGCGCTCAACTTCTGTGGATGAAGCAAACACTCAAGGACTATGGCATTCATCTGAAGCAAGTGCCACTCTACTGCGACAACGAAAGCGCCATCAAGATTGCCAACAACCCAGTTCAGCACTCGAAGACAAAGCACATTGAAATTCGTCATCACTTTCTCAGAGATCATGTTGTGAAGGAAGATATTGATATCATACACGTCAACACTGAAGAGCAATTGGAAGATATCTTCACCAAGCCCTTGGATGAGAAGAGATTTTGCAAGTTACGGTGTGAGCTAAATATCTTGGAATCCTCAAATGTCCTGTTACCAGGCACACATCCTAACACTTATGCATATTGATGACTTAGATGTGCAACACACGAAGTAAAGTATATCTTCAATCAATGAAGACATACATTCTAAGTGTGAATACATTAATATGGAATTTGACTTCGGAGCGCCACGATAATTGTGCGCTGTGTCTGGGTCTACTACTTCCTATACAGTGGGTAACGCCACCACCAAAGGTTCTGTTTGAAGTGTTTCACTCATGGCGTTACATTTGCCATGTCTTCACATTTGGTTTGGCTTCAATCTCAACATGTCTTCATGATTATCTTCACTATGTTGAATATATATATATACACTAGTGTTCTGTCCTCTACAACATTCACTTATAGCTATGTCTTCTTGTCGAATCTTTTGAACTAAGTGAATGTGATCGGACCCTAACCTCTCTATGCTTTCTATCTCAAACTCTATCTCTCTAGATCATATGCATTCTATTGAAACTGTCGAATGTCTTCTTTGCGTCCTTGTCAGCAGAAGATACAGAGACAAACATTAAGTCCGTTTTCAATGCTCATTCCTCCACCTGAAACCCGGAGAAGTGGGAATGACCACCCGACAATCCAGGCGTGCGTGGGACGTGGAACAACCCTCGATATGCTGCATGATGGCCACGTGTTCCTCAGATGTGAATCGCCAGGGGCACCTGTGTAATAACGCAGTGCCGCCCCTGTACCTATAAATACACACCTCACAACAGTCATTATCTCTTCTTCCACTCTCGCACGAACCCTAGCGCCACCGCTAGCCCTTGACGACGCCGGCGACGAAGCGCTTCGCTGCCGCAACCTCTCCGACGCCATCTTCACGCCGACCGCGGACATCTTATTCTCCGCCGTCGCCGTAGGTGTCCTCCGTCGCCAAGTTAGGGCACGGACGATCGAACTGCTCGGCCTCCTCTTCCACTCCGTCTAGCAGTTCTTCGTGTGGTAAATAAAACTTCCTTGTTACAGCCCCTTTGATCCTATAGCTTTATCACTTTCTACCACAAGCAGTTTCTATTCACACAAGTTGGATCTCCTTCATACTGCATCTCATAACATGCCTAGTATATTCACTTATGCTTCACAAAGTAGTTAGATTCCTCACTTGTACTGATCCGTGGATTCGTACAAATCTGGAACCAACTCCTTATCTATGAGTGAATATCTTCGCACGATGAGGTCAATGTCTTCTAAACTAATTTATCTTCAAAATCTTCTGAGAATGCATATGACCTCTTCCCCTTCCCTCGCACCTTAATGCTGTCACAGGTACATGTCCGTGGGAGAATCCCTTGGTTCTCATAGTCTGCATTCATTTGCAGAATTCTTACAGCATCACATAAATTCTCCCGAAGCCAGTTCCTGTTTGTCCAGCAAGCGAAAACCTTTGAAGCCTTTGAACGTATTGAAGCCTTTCAGTTTAAAGTTCATGGCTTCAAAGAAATCAACAAGGAAGGGTGGCAGAAAGCGTCGAGGAGAAACATCAAGAGATCTGCCCGATGACCTCTCAGAGCTATACAAGACAGATCCTGAAGAGGATTACAATCAGCGCAAGACATGAATCCAATGGATTCAACGCTATTGGGCAGAACAGTGGTTCAAGTACAGATTTGTGACAAAGGAATATGCTGAAAAGAATGCCATCAAGCGACCATGGGGAGACATCCTCTACAAAAATCTTCAACCCAGGACCAGAGATGAAGCCATTGAACAAGGCTTCTATCCCTGCATGGTCCGTGGACCACAGCCTGCGGATGCTGACCCATCGTCCCTGCTATGGTGTTGTGATGACAATCTGTTTAAGCGCAACTTCCAGTTTGCCCAGAACTCAGCGAAGCAGAACAAGAAGTCTTTGGGATTAGATTCCAACCCTGGTCCCTCTGCTCCCCGCGCCGATGGAACTCATGAAGCTGAACCCAATCTTCTTGGGCCCTTCTACAACTTGGAAGGTCTCATCACTCACATTGTGGTTCAAGGGACAGCCGTGAATGAGCCTGCAGATGACGCTGAATCAGATGAAGCGCCTGCAGCACCGAAGCCAAAGAAGCTGAAGCAGCCAAAAGCTTCAAAGTCGGCCTTTGCACCAAAAATCTCACGGGCGAAGCCACTGGTAACTGCACCTCCTGAAGACAGTGTGCAGTCTGAAGATTTGTCACGCATCTCCAAGCCCCAGAAGGTCAAGATGCCTCTGCCACACACCAGCCAAGAGCTGACAGCTACTGCCATTCTGCGCAACGATGCCATTGATCTGTCAAGTGATGAAGATCTTGCAGATGACGCTCTTGAGCAACTCATCAAGAGCAAAGAAGAAGCAGAAATCTTCAATGATCTGCCTCTCTTTGACGTGACAATCATCCACAACTTCATTGATGAGTGGTTTGACATGCCAAACATCAGCTTCGAAGATCTGCAATTACCCATTGGCCTCAGTGTCGCCTTTCATGGCGCCATTGCTTTAGAGCTAGCTCTCGCTCAGTGCATCGTCGAACTGAAGCAAAAGATTGACTATGAAAAGGCTCAGTTCAAGAAGCATATGTCCAAGCTCAGCGTGCAAGAGGTGAAAAACTTCAAGATTATGCTGCACGAGCTCAAAGAAGCCTTTCTCAAGAAACGTGTAGAAGCTCAGGGTTCTCGGGAGCGCATGAAGAGCCTGGCTAACAAGTGTGTGCAAGGCTACAACGAGGCTGAGAAGCGCAAGGCCCTTGGGCGTCCGGGCATTGATCCTAGGATGGCTGCTAAGAAGAAGAAGAAGCAAATTGTGGCCGAACCTTCGCACCAAGGCAGGAAGCAGATCCCATTGTCTTCCCAACCAACATGACTGGCTCGAAGCCAAAAGCCTGGTCAACCACTTTAGAGCTGAAGAAGACAAGGACTACTAAGGCTGAAGCCAGGAAGAGGAAACATCCTGAAGCCTCTCCTACTGCCCCCTCCAAGAAGAAGAGGAAGACCAAGAAAGAACGGGCTGCTCCCACAGAGCCTTTGATTGTTGAACCCATTTCCATGGTTCGTCCCGACGCTCAACTGCAAGAACGCCAACTGACAATCCATGAGCCTGCTTTCACAGAGGCTCATGAAGCTGAAGACTTTCCAGCGGCTGATCCCATTGCTGCTGAAGACATTGGTCACCATGACCATGTTGAAGATGATGCAGTCCTTCCTCAGCTCGAGCACCTACAGGTATCATTGCCTGTGCTAACGCACAACGAACTCATCAGCATTGGTCGTCCTCTGACGCCAATTGCTCAGGATGCTTCATGGGCTGATCGCCCACAAGAGGAAGAAGACTTTGAGGCCCAGCCAACACCAACTCCACAGGCGTCGCCTGCGTTGCGCAGGCTTCGCAAAGGACCAAGGCCTCCAGTCTCTGCGTCTGAAGCTGAAGCTGCTGAAGACATTCCGGCTGCATCAGCCGATGAAGAAGAAGCCCCACAAGCTACTACTCCCCTATCCCACCAAGAAGCGGTTCTCGAGGAGAACGTGACTGTGACCGACCCTCTAGCTCGTCAAGTGGAGGTTGAAAATCTTGAGGCTGCCAACACCAACACCAATGAAGCCACTGATGTTGTCATGGCTGAAGCTAATGTGGAGCCCTCACCAACAAAAGCACCAGAAGTCAGTGAAGCCACTGATCCCACTGCTTCTGTTCCTGCGCCTGCTGCCGGTCCTCAGTTCGACTATCATGTTGAGCACAGGCCTCAGGTACAGAAGCCAATCCCAAGATTGCCCAGGTTCCCAAGTCCTGCATCAGCACCTGGATCCTTCAATATCAATGGCTTCAGAGCAGACAACACATTCTTCAATAGCTCCAGGAACCCCTACTCAAGGGAAAGAATATCATCTGATCGGTTCTGGAGCTATCCACAGCGAAGCTATTACTCCTACATTCTATACAATCAAGGTCGCATCTTCCCACACAAGCGTCTTGACATTGAAGCAATAGCTGGTCTGCCATGTCTGGAAGAAGCTCTGGATTGCTTCAAAGAGGTTGGATTACTGTCGTTCGTCACTGACCAAGAGCATTGGAATGAAGAGTTGCTGCTCTAATTCTATGCCACACTTCACATCCGCGGGTATAACAGAGATTCGAAGACTTGGGTCCTGGAGTGGATGACAGGAAACGTTCATCACGAAGCCAAAGCCTTTGACATCATTGAGCTCACTGGTCTACCCACTCCCGGCGATCTCTACGAATCTAGCTATCAACTTCACAGTGAAGCTGTGGAGAGCATCTTTCATAAGCCTGAACCTAACATGAGTCAGATGCTCAGTATGATGAAGCCATTGCCCCAAGGTGCTGCATATCCCAAAGAGTTCTTTGTTGAAGACCTTGAGTATCTGCCAAGGACTATTTATCACATCATAAGGCAAACTCTCTGGCCCATCAAAGGACACTCTCCACATGCCAAGCTGGAAGGTGCAATGAAGACTTTGGTCTTCTATATTCTTCATGGCAAATGCTTCAATGCACAGGACTTCTTCATTCGCCAACTTGCTGCATCAGGCTCTGATCTGTTTGGCTTGAAGTTCTACGCCCCATGGGTAATGCGGCTGATCAAACTTCACTCCGCTATCTCATATCAGCCATCTGCTCGCAATCATCGGATCTTTCTGCCTGATGTGGATATGTCTATTGAAGCCATCTATCCTGAGCCTGCCAAGGAACCTCTAAGTCTTCAGAATGCGGAGCATCAAAGTTTTTCTCAGAACATTGAAGGAGTTGAAGCAGTCACTCGTGTGTATCCTTTGGCTGGCACTACACGTGCACCGCATCCTGCTCTCACTGAAGCCACTGATAGCATAATTGCCCAACGACCCAAGAAGCGCACTCGTGTTCTCAATGACCGAGAGCTTCTTGTGGCTCTTCATCAGAAACGGGATAAGCATCATGACTGGCTGAAGCGTCAGATGCAAAGCCTCTTGGTGGATGTTAATCGCATTCACAATCTTGCCACCAAGAATGACTTTGTTGCCCATGAAACCTCTCGACGCACATGGAAAGGGCTGACGCTGATGTGCTCTGAAGATGATCTTCAAGAGGATGGCTTCTCTGAGCGCTTCAAGTTTGACTCCACACCTCCTCGAAGGGCAGTGCTGCGACGAACTCCATCTCTTGAAGACTCTGAGTTCTCTTCCTCTGCTCCAACTGTGAATGCCAGAGTGATCGAGGATGAAGACGATGCTACTTCACCGCCACCTCATTCTGCATGCTTCGACACTGCTCCAAGTTCTTCTGCACCGCCAAACACCACCGACGACCCTGCTGCTTCACCTACTCTTCATGGGAACGAGTAGATGCTCTATGTCTTCAAACCTTTTTGGTCCTTACTGACAAAAGGGGGAGAAGTATATGAGTTTGATAGTCTTCAAGCGGGTCCATATGGGCGGATGCTTCATATTTTGCTTCGTGTTTACAACTCTCGTTTTTGATACATTTGGTTCTTTGAGTTGTAACACTTAAACTCGATGGTCGTCCGCTACTTATTTGCCACTTTGTGATGCGATGATAAATTCCGCATGTACGACGATAAATTTCGCACTTAGATCATTTTGCAGACGTCCATTTTCCATTATGCATGTCATTATCTTCACATACCTTCACATGCATAGTGGATTGTCATCATAAGTTGAAGAGGATCTCCACAAGCACAACCTGCCATGTGCATTTCCATTCCAAAAGCAAATTACTTATATGCACATCTTCAGGGGGAGCCCTTGCAACTTATGAAGACAATTCCTTATCCTTTACAATTTCACATATTATATTCCCCGTTGAAAACTTCAACTAGTTTGTCATCAATCACCAAAAAGGGGGAGATTGTAAGTGCATCTAGTGCCACCCCTAGTTGGTTTTGGAGTATTGACGACAAACCTAGTTGAGGGACTAATGTGTTTGTGAGAATTGCAGGATAACACAGGTAGAAGTCTCTCATTGATTCGATTTTCCTGCCAGAGATGACCCCTAAAAATGTATGAAGACATTGATGTCAAAGGTGGTATATGAAGATATTCACATTGAAGACTATGAGAAGAGAAGACATCGCATGAAGCCTATGGAGCTCGAAGACTTAGATCTTTCATAGTTCTTTTTCTTCTTTGTTGAGTCATAGGAACCACCGTACTGTTAAGTGGGGTCCAAGAGAACCAGTCAGAATGACTGAAGTGATGCCTAACCAAAACCTATGTCTTCGAGTGAAGACTATGAGAGCGAATCTTGTCCAGAGTCGGACAAGTCAGCTTTGCTTGTAGCCCAAGTAAAGTTGTCGTGTGAGTTTGAAATCTGCCCGTTGGAACACGTGTCAGTTCCTTAGTGACCCAGGGTCATTTCGGACAAATCAGATCGGGTTGCCTAGTGGCTATAAATAGCCCACCCCCTACAACCATAAATGGTTGGCTGCTTAGAGTTAGTATACGACTTTTGTCGTTTGAGAGCAACCCACCTCGAATCCTTTGAGAGAGAATTCCTTGCGAGGATAAAGCCCTAACCACCCAGAGCCAAAGAGAATTAGGCATCACTTAAGTCTTCTTGTCTGTGTGATCTGAAGACTTATTACACTTGAGGACTGTGAATCCTCCAACCTGTTAGGCGTCGCGTTCTAAGCATCCAAGAGACATTGTGGATTGCCGGTGAACGAAGTCTGTGAAGGTTTGGGAGTCTACCTTGAAGACTTACCAGAGTGATTGGGCGAGGTCTGTGTGACCTTAGCTCAAGGGGAATACGGTGAGGACTGGGTGTCCTGAGCTGCGTGTTCAGGACTGGGTGTCCGGGACTGTGTGTCCTCAAGTTTAAATACCTAGCCGCCCTAACCAGACGTACAGTTGTCGCAGCAACTGGAACTGGTCCAACAAATCATTGTCTTCAACGTGTCATTGGTTTCATCCTTTCCTTCCCTTTACTTATTGTTGGTCCCTGTGAAGTCATTGTATGATTGCACTATCTTTTATCTTCACTGAGTGACTGCGTGTTCCTTTTGGCTTCATAATATCTTCCTACCTGATCCTTACTACATTATTGCTATTAGTCATTGTGCTTTCACTCCATTGAATACTTGACTATGGCTTGCCTAGTGTAGTCTACCTTCCGCTGCAGGGTAATAGGTTTATTTCTATCGTTTGTCTTCATAACCTCCACATTTTGAAGACTTCCATAAAAATCGCCTATTCACCCCCCTCTAGTCGATATAATGCACTTTCAGTATGCGTCCTTGGACGCGTAGGTTATGTAGGCTAGAGTCAGAGGCAAGGTTGTCAGAATCGCGATTTTGAATCGGATCGGAGCTCTGATGGTAGAATCGTAAATCGTAGAATCTTCACTACTAGGATCGTAGAAACGTAGATTTTATGAACTAAAATCATAGAATCAGATGGGTAAGTTTGGATCATAAAGTCGTAGAATTGTATAACAGAATCGCGATTCTTACAGAGGTACCTCCCACGTGTTTAGGTCGTCTTCTTTCATGTTGGCGTATCAGGGGTCGATGATGGTCTCAGCGAGGTCAACCATGGAGTCCTTCTCCTGCCCATTGCTGATGATCTTGTATTGCTTCTGGATGTCGACAAGCTTGTTGCACCAGATGGCCGAATCGTCGCGTTCTTCCTTCTCTCCACCATAGCGAAGGTGCAGTCGGCGCTGCCGATGAAACGGGCGAATGCTCCAGAACCTGGTGCAGCCATAGGACTGAGGCGAGGCAGAGCTTCACCGAGCCCGTATCGTTGGTGTACATCACATTCAACTTGGTGCAGCCATAGGACTGAACGGCGAACTCAAAGGGGAACTCATTGCTGAAGTCCATATCCAGCAGGCTCACCCCTCGGATCGCCACTGCAGTCTCTTCGAGTGAACGAGTGTGTAGGCGGCGACAGCAGTTCGTTTTTCAGCTCTTGGGGAACTGGATTCAATAGTAAGCTGAGTGTGTACAGGCGACAACAGTTACTACCCCTCCCTTATCCGCTACACGCCCGGAAGAAGATGCACCCTCGGCCACACGTCGGTTCACGAGCGGGTCTGTATTGGTACTGTAATAACATGAGTTAGTGATCACTTTACTTAAATTTAATTAGCTTTAATAGAAATTTGTACTTAAAACAAGCAATGCATTCGCTCGTTCTATCAATGCCACAGGATCAACATGCATAACAATTAGAATTATTATTCTCAGGACGTACACGATCAGTACATTTGTCGCACTTTCACAAAGATAATACTACCAAGTTTGAACTGTTTGTTATGGTTGTTGTCCTCTGCATCATCATGCCGTGTTTCCCAGCTTGCAAGATTTAGAACCAACAAATAAGATCCAAATAATAAGTACAACAAAGATGCCTACACATCTCATTGATTCCCAGCTTGCAAGATTCAGAACCAACAAATAAGATCCAAATAATAAGTACAACAAAGATGCCTACACATCTCATTGATTCCCAGCTTGCAAGATTCAGAACCAACAAATAAGATTCAAATAATAAGTACAACAAAGATGCCTACACATCTCACTGATTCCCAGCTTGCAAGATTCAGAACCAACCCATTAGAGCCTTTTGATAAAGTGAATATCGGGATTAAATCCATCTTGGCTAGCCATGTCATACAATCGAAGAACTTGGCGAATGCTCTTAACCGTCACAACATCTGTAGTTGAGTATTCCTGTTTGCACAGCATGTTTGCACAGCACAAACAAGGAGATAGGAGAGCATGATTTCGCTTTAATAGCGGCCTCCTTGAACTCAACCTCCAGCTCTACTTGGATGAGGTCTGCCTAGAGTTCCATGATTTAATTCATGCGCCTTTTTCTGCAGTTCACCTGAAAAGAAGCAAAGATTGCATCATTCAGCTAGTAAGAAGTACTTGCTCTTGTGAGCTAGTAGGTTCTTCTTTAGTAGTTGCACTAAAATTGAGGAACATTAAGGTTGGTTGTCCGACTCATGTAAGGTGCAACTATAATTTTCTTATCCTTTTGTGCAGTTCCACTAAAATAAAGTGCCATTGTGGTGACAGTGACGGCTCCATCTTGCAAAGGCTAATAAAATGTTGCACGAGATTACCAGCAGAACTTGACGGAGATTTTGGAAACTCCAATCACCATTTTGTGCAGTTCCACCAAAATTGAGAGATGTTGCCCACGTGACATTTTAGTTGAACTGCACAAGACACTCATTCCAAAAAAAAGTGTTTTGTGCAGTTCACCAAAAGGTCACAATAGCAACAAGGTGAAATGGATATCCCTATCTGCACAAAAAGATAGAAAGTAAACAGTTGCTGGTCAATAAGAATATATGAAACATATACAAAATGAAAAGGAGCATCTTAATTATGTTCATGGCAATCACGCAAGGACAGTAGAAATTTTAAAACGTCGGCAATGCTTCATGTTACCAGAAGCATTATGATCAACAATGAGATTCCTCAAATATGGGATTACTTTAATGGTGGCATTGCTTATTTACCAGACACAGTAAATCAACAGCAGCTAAAGAATTGGTTTAAGGGCATGGGACCATGGGGACACCAGGACACTCAACAGCGTAAAGGAGCAACTTACTTATCATACTGGGGAAAACAGCATGAATGCCATTGTACTATGTGAGGGCAGCAAATTTAATCCTGGAGACCTTTTACTATGTGAGGGCAGCAAATCTAATCCTGGGGACCTTTTACTATGCGAGGACAACAAATCTAATCCTGGAGACCTTTTACTATGTGAGGGCAGCAAATCTAATCCTGAGACCTTTTACTATGTGAGGGCAGCAAATCTAATCCTGGAGACCTTTTACTATGTGATGGCAGCAAATCTAATCCTGGACATACTCTGTTGACTTGTCCACCAGCCGCCACTTTCTATCCTTTTTTCAACCAATAATAGATCTGTTCCTTATCCAGTTTGTACTGTGTTTTCCCATTATTTCCCTTTTCAACCAAGAGACCGGTTGGGTATCCGGTCTCTACTACTTTCACCATATCATTTCCTCTTTGAATCAAGTCCTAGATTCATGCTACAACTTTCCCCCCTTTCTTCGTTGTTTGAACAAAGCCCTAGATTCGAATGCATGAAGTAGCTTTACCTCTAATAATACTAAAAATTTAGGTGGCTTTGGAAGAGCTGATGGGAGTAGAAAAAGATGCACATGCAGACACGTGGGGAGCTGGGGCACTAGAGCAAGGCCGCTTTCGAAGAACTTATTCCTGAGGGTCGTCGAGATGTCGGCGGCGGCAGGTCGGATCTGCGGACAATACGGCAGGGAGGAAGAAGGGTCGGAGGACCTCCCGAGCCAGCCATGTGTCGGAGAGAATGACACGGGCAGAGGATCGGGCCCCTTCGGCAGCTGTGGGTTTCCTCCCTCGGCGGCGATGACCACATGAATGATGCACCTTTTAGTCCTCTACACACACTGGCCGAAGGGATCCGGCCGAATCTATGACCAGCGGTGAGCAGAGAGAAAATGTCGCTACCGCTGTCTTGTTTATATCCGGAGAGGATGAGTGAATGGAGAGAGCAACCCTAGTAAAGCAAGTGCTCAGGCCCCTACGTCCATATATAGTGGAGTGATTATCTTTTCTCTCTCCACAACAAGTGTTTCAATTTGTGTACGTGGCATTAAAGAAAAGAAACTCTCTATTTAAGGTGACTACTGTACGACTCCTACTTACTACTAGTAGTACTACAGTATTGTTCACTTGTGCTCCCCGCACCTCCATTCATTGAACAACCCCACAGGTGAATAAACATACAGTAAGTACTGTATTTATATAGAACGAACAAGCTCGAACTATTTTCGCGTAGTTAAAAGTTGAGGGCGGGGCTTTTCCCGAGCAGTACGTGCGGCAGTTTTCGGGTAGGGCCAGAAGACTATTTTAATTTTTTGTAACTTCGAGACGCCCACTAGCATGGAGCCGACCCCAACAATTTTAAGCTTACAGGCATGGTACACGCTATCCTAGACTACTATACACATGAAACTGCCACACGAGCGCCCGGGCTGCGCTTGGCTCTTCACCTCTTCAGGAAGTCAAACAATGATGGAATACTACATCACTGGAGGAGTACTACAGTACGCTTCTGGCCATCTGACACTGGTTGAACTACTGCATGTCCACCGCGTGCGGGAGGGAGAGCGTGTAGTGAAAGCTTCTCCTAGTCTTTCCAGCCACCACGCTCATGGGCGAGGGAGGGACGCTCCTGCCTTTGCGTGTATGACAGGTGGGCCCTACAGGTGTGTGGCCAACCTATCATACAGCCAAAGGCAGGTGCAGTTAAGTCCGTGAGGGAGAGGATAATCAAACTTCTCGTTGATGTACGAGTTGACGCAACACATCAAAGCACTGCACTCGATATATTTCAATAATTTGCGTGTGTGACTCCCAGATGCAGAGGCCGGGGGTCATCATCCTCCTTTTTGAGAAAAAACTGACGCGTGTGTGAGAGGATGAGTGCGTGCGTGCACCTCTTCTCTTCCTGTATAACATACTACTAAACTCAGAGTACAAGTTTTTGTGGGTGGCATGATGGTGCATGCGAGAAGTCCCGAGAGATAGGTTTAATGCATTAATTGCAATGCATGCATGCATAAAGTACATGCATTGGTCAATTTTCTCTTAATACTTGCATGCAATGATTTAATGCACCTTGGAATCTGAACGTGTGTTGGGGAACAACCAGATTGAGCCTTATAAAATGGAAAAACTAAAATTTTGAGATAAGCCCTATAAAACCGGAAAGGAGGGAGTAGAAAAAGAAGTACTCCATCCGGGAATAGTGTCGCACTTCGAAACTAGAACCGTCAATAAATTTTGAGCTTGTGTCTCGTCACATTCCAAATTTCTCCACGCTATATTGACTTGCAAACTTGTTCACACCGATCACAACCTAAACGGTTTCCCACTTAGGAGCGTATTAGTACTCGGTTATAAATACTAGTATGCCAAGATGACTGCACATTCCTCCTCAACTCCTCACCCACAAAAACAAAACAAGTCATTCAACATCCTTCCCTTGCGTCTGCCATGGCCAGCGTGAGTTCTGGGTCGAGAGATTGCCACCAGGGAGAGGCGACCATGGAAGCGGAAGCACGAGAGATGTCCCGCCTTGCTGCGAGAGCAGTCGACATGTCCCGCCGCACAGAAGTAGCAGCACAGAGGTCCCCCCGCGCCGCCGAAGCAGCACGAAGGTCCCGCCGCACCATCGATGCAGCAGACTGGTCCGGCCGTGCCGCGGAAGCAGCAGAGATGTCCCGCCGCACCATGAATGCAGCAGAGATGTCCCACTGTGCCATGAATGTAGCAGAGATGTCCCACCGCGCCGCGGCGGCCTAGGAAATTTCTCGCGGGCAGGAGACGACTGTTACAGGCGCATGCATGCGATCATCCATAGCCATATGGATCAGATCTCCGGCTCGGCGAGGTTGCAAGACAACATGATAGCCTCGTTTGAACAGGCTACCGGCGTCATCCGACAACTAAGGGAGGGCAATGAGAGGCTCCGGGCCGAGCGCGACCTGCTGAGGGAGAAGATCGTCCGAAGTGCAGACCTATAGGAGGAGACCAGTGCCTTGTTGAAGAAACTTATGGACGAGAATGACATGCTCCGCAACGAGAGCCAAAGGCTGGTGGAGGAATCCGTGGATGTTCTCAAGCAGCATCTTGAGGACACGAAAGAGCTCATCGCCGCTCGCCGCGGAGACTAGTTTCTTGGTTTCTTTTGATGTAATAATTGGTTTAGGATGTGGATTGTGTCGTCAGTTGTGAAATGTTGGGTTCTAGCGCGGATGTTTGGCCTTTATTGGCCTCTTGGGATGTTGCGATTTCAATCTGGTAGCTTTTAGTCCTTCGTGTTAGGCTGGAGTTGTGCTGAAATTCTTGTGAATTGTGGTGGTTTTCAGTAATGAAAATCGGAAGGGGCAAGCCCTTCTTTGATCAATTTTTTTAATCGTCCTTATATATTCATCAGTCTTGCTATAAGTCGCAGTAGATGCTATATAGGTCCGTCGGATCTTACATCAAGATCCGTGCTTTCAGATTTTCTTTTTTCTCTCTTAAATCTCAGTCGAGTGAGACATAGCCACGCCATTAAACAGAGGCTTGGGCGCCATTAATGGAGACCTTGGGAGAGAGGTGGATGGCAGATGGAGGTCAAAGGGCTCTCCTCCCGATAAGCACGCCAGGGGTCTGATCGCATGCCTCTCATACTCAAATAGCTACCCTGCACGACGCCTCCTAGCTAATAGAAAATGGGGACGCGTGGCGGCACGTAAATGGTACTAGTAAGTAGAAAGCCCACGGTTTCAATAATACTTGTGTTTCCGATTGTAACGTGATAGCACTTGTTCCAAAATGACTTTGTTGATTGTTAATGTGTGCGCCTTCACAAATCGGACTGCAAATTTACCACAGCATGTTGGTGCCATGTCATGGCACCAAGCCAAGTTTCATTATTTTCATGCGTGTTTTGGATTT
Organism: Triticum aestivum; assembly: GCF_018294505.1. NCBI lineage: Eukaryota > Viridiplantae > Streptophyta > Magnoliopsida > Poales > Poaceae > Triticum > Triticum aestivum. Next base: position 565,355,837 of record NC_057803.1, read on the forward strand.
ACAGGAATTAAAAAACTAAGTTTCTCAATGTTTCCAACCCAGCCACGACACCCAGAATTTTGAATTTCATTCCCATTTCTTGCATGGAACCTAGAAATTTACCCGAGGACACACATGTGATTTTTCAACCAACTTTGGTGCACTGGAACATGTGCTTGTATTTCAAATTTGAATTATGCACACAAAGGTGACACGTTCCCTCCCAGAACCACGAGCCTTCTTGAGAGAAGCTCCGATTTGCAAGAAGCTTATACCAAAATTTGTTCCTATTCAGCCAATTTTTTTTACCACGACATGGTGCTACCATGACATGACACCGTGCCAAGTTTCATGATTTTAAAAGCAAGTTTCTCAATGTTCTCGAGCGAGCCACGATGCCTAGATGTTTGAATTTTATTCTCATTTTTTGCATGGGACCTACTCCCTCCTTCCATCTATATAGGGCCTAATGTGTTTTTCAAGACAACCTTTGACTATTGACAAGATTAATAGCACATGAGATGTATACTATGAAAATTATATTATTGGAAGCTCCTTTGACATACAAAATTGAAGGTATGCTTTGTGTAAGTTGCATGTCATATATTATTGCTCTGACGTTTGGTCAAAGTTAGCCTCGAAAAATACATTAGGACCTATATAGATGGAAGGAGGGAGTAGAAATTCACTCGAGGACACAAATGTGATTTTTCAACCAACTTTGGTGCACGGGAGCATGTGCTTGTAGTTCAAATTTGAATTATGCACATTAAATGACCAAAAACTCAATTAATGTGTAAATAAGGCCAAACGAAGCCGGAATAATTCCAAAATTTAACAAGGCACTCATGTAGTTCTATGTTACCTTTGTAAATAAACTCAAGGGGGACAACGTATATCATTTCGCACTCAAAGGTGGCACGTTCCCTCTCAGAACCACGAGCCTTCTCGAGAGAAGCTTCGGTTTGCAAAAGTTTATACCAAAATCTGTTCCTATTCGGCCAATTTTTTTACCACAACATGGTAGTACCATGACATGACATCCATGCCAAGTTTCATGATTTTCAGACGTGTTTTGGATTTACAAGAATTTTAAAACCAAGTTTCTCAATGTTCTCAGCCGATCCACGATGCCCAGATGTTTTAATTTTATTCTCATTTCTAGCATGGGACCTAGAAATTCACCCGAGGACACAAATGTGATTTTTCAACCAACTTTGGTGCAAAAAAACATGTGCTTGTAGTTCAAATTTGACTTATGCACATTAATTAACCAGAAACTCAATTAATGTATAAAAAACGACAAACGAACCCGGAATAATTCGAAATTTTAACAGGGCACTAATGTAGTTCTATGTTGCCTTTGTTAAGAAACTCAAGGGGGGTAGCGTATATCGTTTCACACTCAAAGGTGGCACGTTCCCTCTTAGAACCACGAGCTTCCGAATCGGCCCAATTTTTACCACAATATGTTAGTGCCATGACATGACACCATGCCAAGTTTCATGATTTCCAGGCGAGTTTTGGATTTACATGAATTTAAAATCAAAGTTTCTCGATGTTCTCGGCCGAGTCATGATGACCAGATGTTTGAATTTCATTCTCATTTCTTCCATGGGACCTAGAAATTCAACCAAGGACACACATGTGATTTTTCAACCCACTTTGGTGCACCGGAGCATGTGCATGCAATTCATATTTAGATTATGCACATTAAAAGTCCAGAAACTCAATTAATGTATAAAAGCCCAAATGAACCCGAAATAATTCCAAAATTTAACAGGGCACTCATATAGTTCTATGTTGCCTGTGTAAATAAAATCAGGGGGGAGGCAGCGTATATCGTTTCGCACACAAAGGTGACACGTTCCCTCTCGGAACCACGAGGCTTGTTGAGAGAACCTCCAGTTTTGCAAGAGTCTTATACCAAAACTTGTCCCAATTTAGCCAAAAATTATACGTATGAAAACAGGGTTTAGATTATCCCAAACATCTCGCTACCTAAACCAATAATGTACTATGATTTGAATTCAACATAAAATGGATACAAATATTTGAATTGGAGAGCGTATGGTACATGTAGTTCATAGTGAAATATGATTACTGCTATATGTATGTTTTTTGTTATCAAGATAATATTTAAATTATTGTATAACTTGACAACAATCGTATTCAAATAAGGAAAATTGATTCAAATTTAGTCCACAAGGTAGACGACAATATATATGTTCACATGGTGGAGTAAAATGTTCATATATGATGGAAGATCAAAATGTACGACTACATCAATTATAAACCGCAAGGTCACCTAACGATATATTCGAATTCAACATAATGTGGATTCAAAAATTGAAATTCGAGATCATGTCATCTGTAATCATATAAAAAGGGACATTACTCTTTCTTTGGTGGGAATTGATTTGTTTTTTGTTGTTGTTGAGGGAAGTGCGAATCGATTTGGTACTGTGCAGGGTAATCTTGTTCTCCCGATTTTTTTTACATTTTTCTTGTAGTTTTTTCAATGGCATCTATAGCAATATAGTAAAAGGGGACATGAGTCTCTTGTGTCTTGTATGAATTGTTTTTTTACACGTTAAGTTTGTTCTGCCGAACAAGGAATCCGCACCTTGTTATCCCAAAATTTTCAAGCTCGAGTATCTTTTGTCTCACCTGCTTTGAAACTCCCGCTTCTTCAACCCGCGCCGCGCCTTGTTATCCCAAAATTTGGACGCACGCGAGAACTCCCTCCTCATACGAAATCGGTCCCACAGCCTAGACACGCGAAAATCCCCCTTCTACCCCTTAGCCGGAAATGAAGCTCCATGTCGCGGTGTCAAAACCGGTGGGGGTACGCTGGTAGCTTACCCTACATTTCGGACAAGCGCGTCCCTAAGCTTGGCTCCCCCTCCCTCTTCGCCCCCCATTCGTACACTGAGGCCGCCAAAACCCGTGAAACCCCACGCTCCTCCGTCGGCCTCCCGACCGCCGCCCAGCCGGAGACTCTTCCCCGACTACGTCGTCCACCGCAACAGCTCGCCGTCCCTCATCCACTGCACCAGATGAGGATCCGTTGTCGATCTCGTCGTCCCGCCGGATCAGCCGCCCCGTCCTCCACCTCCAAGGAGCTGCCCTGACATTCGCCTCGTCTATCGCGCCACCTCAATCCCCACAGCGCCGTCTTGACCTGCCCCACCGGAACCGCAGCACCCTCACCCATTCCTCCAATGAAGCTAAGGCCAACTCGACGCCACCAAGGAGGTTCTGCACTCACTGCTGCATTTTATCTTTTATTCGATCTCACGGGGCTACCGGTGCTCGATTCCGAGCAGACATGGCGTGTCTCCATCGACGGTGTCGTCGTCGGGCACATCATCCACGGCGTCTCTCCCCCATGTCGTTGCTTCCTCGGCGGCTACTTCCACAACGGCACTAGCTGCAGCTGCTCCGGCTCTCGCTCGCGCTACGGCTCTGTTCTTGCCGTCGGTCACGCTGCTGCACCGCTCCTGCTTTCGTTCATGCTGCTGCTTTGCTCTTGCTCTCGCTTGTGCTGCTGCTACTACTGCACAACCTCCGGTAGCTACAGGAGTTGCTGCTTTAGCACTCGCTCGCGGTGCTACTGCACGACTTGCTCTCTACTAGTGTGTTCCCTGCTCGAGCGTCTGCTGATTTAGATCACTACTTCTCTCCTACTAGTGCTCGAACGCCCTAAACATCTATTGCAATGCTCTGTTACTAGTTCAATCAGTTTCGACAGTAAAATTCAGTTTCGACTGTGAAGTTCATTTTCTTCAGTTAAGTTCAGAGTGAACAGTACTTACAACATCTGTCGGAGCGGCCGTGGTGCGGCTGATGCGTTTTACATCTAGAACTTTTTGGTGATGTATTTTACATCATCTATTGCAGATGATATTAGGGTCCCACTTTAGATTAATGTTGTCTGTCTTGTCATGCATCATCCTCTTCGCCGTACACCTTAGCGGAGCTGCTCCAACGACGGAACCATCCATCACAGCGGAGTAGTACCCTCAGCGCCGTTTTCAGAGGCCTCAGATCTTCTTCCCCGCCTCCGACAGTCACACCAGCATCATCATCACCCTCCACGTCCAACCCAATGATGCTAAGGTCCACAAGGCTATGCCAAAGAGGTTGTACACTCGTCGCATCACTTTATTTCTCCATTCCTCTGTTCTTCCAATTCATGTGAACCAAACACCCAGGTTGACTGAATCCTATGTTTCCAAATGCTCTGTTTTGCACGTGCATTCCTATCCTATTCCTGTGTTTTTCCTGTCCCTGCATTTATAGAATCCTCCAATTCTAGGGAGCCCTTACAGATTTACTTCATTTTCAGATAGGCGTCAAAGAAAACTCTGTGTGTTATGTCCTGCTCCTGCCGTGCCGTCATCCACCCCACCTGAGGTGCACCATCGACAGAAGCGTTCACTGCAGCAGAGATCCCCCCTGCAGACTTCCTTTCGCCACCTCAGATCATCTTCCCCGTTGCCGGCAGCCATGCCAACTACATTATCATCATCGACTGAGCAGATGAACCTGAGGACTACACAGTTCCGGAAGAGAGGTCGCAGTCTTTCGTGTTTGCTTACGTTATACATTGGTTATTATTACCTACTACTTTATCGTTCAATCTTGAGTTTTGAATTGCCCATGGGTCTCATATTGAGCCAGCAACGAATAGTATCTATCTACTATCTAGTTCATCTGGGGTCTTCTATGTGGTTCATGTTGTGTCGGGGGAAACTGATCCACCAACACCTATGGGGCCAGCGGACCGGGCCCCTTTCGGTTCGGCGGGGGGCGGAGATCACACGAAGAGCAGATCGAGGCGAAGCACACGAGCAGTTTACCCAGCTTCAGAGCTCTCCGGAGAGATAACACTCCTACTGCTGCTTGTCTGACTGTATTATCTTGTGTTCTTGCTCCAGAGAGAGAGAGAGAGAGAGCGTAGTGTCTTTCTAGGCTACGAATGAATCGAACCCCTCCCGAACCGAACCCCCTCTACGTTGCGCATGGGCCTCCTTTTATACGCCAAAGGGGTCACCGACAGGTGGCAACGCAGAGAAGGGTACAAATGTAAAAAAAATGAGGTGGTTGGTACAACTACTTGTACAGTGCATCCTACCTAACCCTGACGGCAGGGGACAAGGGCATTAAATGCTCGTCTGAGTCGCCCAAACAGTGCAGAAAGGGACCGTTAGGGGCGCCACCGTTCGCCACGATGGTGATCTTGTCAGCTTCGCATGCCACTGCGCACCGCTGGCTGCACGGCCTCCCGCCACGCGCACCTGGAGAGGCCCCCAGAGTGACACGTTGGCGGATGAGCTGGAGCGTGGGCACAGAGTGACCGCCTGCCGCGGCAAGCGCCTTGCCACTGCTGCTATCTTGTCGGGTCCGGAGGCTTGTCGCTCACCGGGCTTCGAGGTACCTTGGTTGGTCTTCCCGGCAAGCTCCTCTTGCCGGGGCCTTGTTGCCTTGCCGGAGCGCGTGGCGCGTCGCGGCAAGTTTCTTGAAGTGCCTTGGTTGGCCTTCCTGGCAAGCTCCTCTTGCCGGGGCCTTGTCTCCTGAGCTTAAATACTTTGTTCTTGAATGGCTCCAAGGGAACCACGGAGGATCTTGGCGTTAGCCCAGCAAGCCTTGCCGCGGGGTGCTGCAACTGCCCGTGCACAAGTTCGGGGTACTAGGGTACCCCTATTCTAGTACACCAACAGGAGCCCTCGGGCCTGGGCCAGACACGGTGCCGAGCGCTGTTGGGCCAGGCCCAAGACAGGGCACGGGCACACGCGGACTGGGCCACGCCGAATCTTGCTCCGTATCCACCGCGCTCTCCCCTAACGGCACGCGTTGAATGCGGCATCGTGGGAGAGATCGTGGGTGGTTCTTTATTCGGAAGGGCGAAACGTCCGCCCCGTCCCTCTTTATAAGCAGAGGAAACAGGGGCAGTTCGTTCCCCCTCGCCGGTTGCTACTACTCCATCTTCACGAACCTCCGCTGCTCCCCCCCTTCTTCCCGAAGCCGAGAGAGCAGCGCTCCGCCCCCCATTGCCACCAGCATCACCAACGCCGTCGACCTCCCCCACCACCTCCGCCATGGCTCCGAAAGCCGACAAGGGAAAGGGCGTGAAGTCAGCCGAGGCGCAGCGGCTCGCGGCGTTGCGGAAGGAGCGGGCGATCTTCTCCCCCCAGCTCGGCGTGCAGGAGATGAGGGAGTACTTCTACCTCTTTTGGGCGACGGAGACGCGGGCGCATCCGCACACGAGGGTACTCCCGGCCGCTGCTTCGGAGCTGGCTCCAAACGGGTACCCATTCTTCGCGCTATTCTTCTACTACGGGCTCTGCCCGCCCTTCTTGGAGTTCTTCTGTGATATCATGAACACATATGGCTTCCGCCTCCTTGACTTCACCCCCAACGCTGTTCTGACCATGGCAGTTTTCGCACATTTGTGCGAAAACTTTGTCGGAGTCCACCCTAGTGTTGCCCTTTTCCGCCACTTCTTCATACCTCGGGTAGAGAGAGGAGAGCCGCTTGCCGGAGGGATTGCCTGGATCTCGAGAGTCGGCAAGAAGGAGGCGTACTTGGAGGGTGAGCTCTGCAGCAAGTGGGATGAGTGGAGAGCAGAGTGGTGCTGGATCGTCGAGGAGAATCCGCAGCCCTTCACCGCCGTGCGCCAAGCTCCAATAGTGCGCGGCAATGACTGGAGCAACGTGGCCCCGGAAGACGAGAGGCTGAAGATCGCCATCACTAGGATTCTTCGCCTCAGGCTTGCCGGGCTCACTGTAGGTGCTGTCGGCGCAGATTTCCTCCGCCGCCGCATTGCCCCCTTGCAGGAGAGGGGGAGGCCCGCCTGGGAATTCAAGAACTCGGCGGACATCATGAGGCTGCGGCCAGGCCTCAACTACAACTTCACCGTCTTGGAGCTGGATGCAATGCTTCTGGAGCTGTTCAAACGCGACCCCCAGCACCCATTCACGCTGCCGAGGGGCGTCGTTCCATTGTGCAACAATTCTTCGCTTGACCGGATCCGCGCCATGATGCCGTTGTGCGATTCACACGGAATCGTTCCAACTTGGCAAGAGCCTGCGGATGATGTCGTGCAAGCGTTCTTCGACAACTTGGAAGAAGTGCCGGTCCATGCTGATGAGCAGAAGAGCCTCACCCGTGACACCACCGACGAGGAGATGCAGCGCATCGCCACTAGGGCGGAAGAGGTTGCGGCCGCAGCTGCCGCGGGCGTGTTTGGGTTCACTGTGGAGGAGGCAGAGGCGGCAGAAGCGGCAAACCTTGCCGAGCGCACGGAGTTCATTGGCGAGGAAGTGCCTGCCGGTTCTGAAGCCGAGCCGAGCGAGGCCGGCGAGGAAGAGCCCGAGCCCTCATAAGGCTTGCCACAGGCGGAGCCCCCGGCCCCGCCAAGGAGGCGTCTTCGCAGGGCCGCGGATGTAGCGGGGCGGCAGCCGGCTCAACAGCCGCCAAGCCGTGCGACACGCTCTACCGCGGCAAGCAATGTTGCCGCACGAGCGCCTCACACAGCAGCGGCAACTGGAGCGGGATCTTCCCGGGCCACCACCATTGCCCCCGCCAAGCGGGCAAGGGATCCTACTCCTCCGCCTCGCCGCACCAGAGGGGAGCCGGACTTCGATCTTTCCGCGCTCAGCTCCGACGAGGAGGAAGAAGAGTAAGTTTCTTTGGTGCTCTTGTAGTTCTTCAATCTTGCTGTTTTTATCTTGTATCTGACTTGCTTCAATCTGGACTCCTTTCTTTGCAGGACGCTGGCCCAGAGAGCGGCGAAGAGGGCCAAGGCCACGGTGATCGTCATCGAAGATGACCCCACCGTGTCAGCAGGGGGTGGGTCCGAGACCACCTTGACGTACCCGGCAATCACTCCTCAAAGCAGCCCCCAGCGCAGCCCCCAACGTAAGTTCATAATTAGCTTTCTGTTGTCGGGAGCGCATGAGTGCTTTTTCCTTTGTTGATATCTTGCTTGTTGATTTGTGTAGGAGCAGAGCAGCCACATCAGGAGCGCCCGGAAGCTAGTCCCGAAGTGCCATCTGCTTCGACTACGCCGCCAAGGGAAGGGTTCCCGGTAAGGGAGCGCTCTCTGGCAAGGGAGAACTCTCCGGCAAGGGGCAGCACCGTCGATCCTGCAGCGGCCGAGACCGCAACTGCAGATCTTGGCACAGGTAATTCCCTTGTCCAAAAACTTTCCCTTGGGTTCTTCTTCTTCTGACTTTCTTCTCCTGGATTTTTGATTGATTTTTCTCCCTTCTTCGTTCTTCAGACCCATCTGCTACTGAGCCAATGGAGACAGAGGGCGCCGGCGAGGAAGGGGCCGGTGCTGATGAGACCGCCGGCGAGGAGGTCGCCAAGGCTGCCGCCGCAGAAGCCGGCGAGGGGTCGGGCGATCACACTGACGACCCTGAGGCCGCAGGAGCGCCAAGCGCTACGCCGACCGCCAATCCCTCTGCCGCTTCTGCGGAGCCGGGCTCCGAGGAGCCCCAGCCCGGCGCCTACTTGAAGGTCGGCGACGGTATCTTCATCAAGCTACCCTGGGCGTCGAGCTCCAGGGCACCGGTCGAGGGGGAAACTTTTGATGGGGAGGTGCTCGCCTCTGCTGGACTGTCGTTGGTCGACGCGCCCAGCAGCAGCAGTGGCGAGCCTGAGGAGGAGTAGCTGCTGCGGAAGCTGCTGTCACTCTACCGCGCCCGGCAAGCCAAGCTGGCTTCCCGGGAAGCGCTTGTCGCGAAGGCGGGAGTTGACATGGAGAAGCACGCGGAGGAGCTCCGGGGCCACAATCAAGAAGCTCTCCGGTCTCTGGCACAGGAGAGGGAGCGACTCGACGAGGAGCGCACGGCCTTCCTTCTTGAGAAGGCCGAAGCTGAGGAGGAACAAAGCTGGCCGCCGAGAAGCAGTCCGCGCGAGAAGGAGAATTGGTGCAGCGGAAGGCCAACCTCGACAGCTACGAGGAGGAGCTCGCCGAGCGCGAGCAAGCACTTGGCGGGGCGCTCAAGGAGGCAAAGGACGCTGCCGTGATCGCAGAGGCCGCCAAGAAAGAGCTGGAGGAGAAGGTGGCGCAGCTGGAGGCCAATATTGGGAAGAGCGGCGAGGAGCTTGCCGCGCTCAAGCGTGAGCGTGAGAAGGACGCTGCCGCCCATGGTGAGCTGCAAGGTCTTCTCGCTGAGAAGGGCAAGGAGCTCAACGCCGCCAAGGATTCTAATGCAGACTTGAAGCTGAAGCTGGCCACATTGACGCAGACGCTGGAGGCCGCCAAGGAGCGGGAGAAGACCTTGTCGGAGAAGGTCAAGGCTGACAAGGCGCTGCTGGAGAGCATCGCAGTTACCCAGAACTCGTTTAGAGATACTATGGAGCACTGGACCGAGGGTCTGGTGAATATTGCCGCAGTCATCGACGAGGAGCTGGCGCAGCTGGGGATGGAGAACTTTGGGTATCCCTCCGACGAGAATCTCCAACCCAGCGCCAAGCTCAGCCTGTTCTTCAAGGGCGTGGCGACGGCACTCCAGCGGCTCCGGGAAAGGATCCCAAAGCAGCTGGCCGACGAGTCGCGCAAAATCTGCGCCGGGGTTCTCCAGAAGGTGCTGATGACGGTGGCCTTCCGCAATCCAGGCCTCAGCTTCACCAACGTCCTCAAGTCCTTGCCGCCAGACGCCGATCGGGACGCACTCAAGGCCCTCGTCGCACCCATTGTGGACAAGGTGAGCGAGATCAAGAGGGTCGAGGGCGGACGCGTAGACTAGGCCGCCCATTTCTTCTTTTCCCTTGTTGCTGCTAATCATGTTATGAAAACATTCTGTTAGAGCTGCGACAAGTTATCCTGTAATATAAGTTTATTTCTGTTATCAATTGCTATGTTATTTCCTCTACTGGATTCCTTCCTTTGTATGTTTCTACCCTACGCTTCTAGGGAACTTGTCGGCGCAGGCACCCGAGCCGCGAGCGCTGAGTGCGGAACGATCAGTAGCCTGCTGGCGGCGCTGCTTCCGACAAGAAACCTTGTCGCGACTAGATGCAACACACTTAAGTTGTTGAGCGGACTCGAAACAAAGTAAGGGCGCAACTAGCCACGAGTTGGTTCCTCCGCGCACAGGTTTTCCATACAAAGCAGGGTCGTTCGAGGAAAATAACTCAAAAATTTAAAAAATGATTGCTCAAACTTTGGCAACTTAGCTTTTCTGCCGTTTGCTTCCCGGCAAGGCAAAACTTTGCCTGAACGACGCCTGGTCCATACCACAATCTTCTCCTTCCCCCCCGGCAAACTTGTGTGCGAGGGAACCTTCTTTTCCTTTGTTGAAAAGAAGAAAGAAGAGAAAATAATAATATGGAGCCCTTCGGCTCGTTATTGCTTACCGAATGTAGGTGCTGCACAAAGTGTCAGATAACGCATGCAAGAAAGAAACTAATGCATGAAATGGACAAGTTGTGTGGAGCACATTGGGTTCTATTTATGCATGGGATCTGCGCCCGGCTTTGTACAAAGGATTACATGCAACAGCGGCAAGACTTGTACAAAAGGTGGTTGCCGGAACGGGGTTCCGGCAACCGCGCCCTACGGGAAAAACTTACGAAGATGTGCTATGTTCCAGGAGTTGCTCACCGGAATGCCATCTTCGGTCTTAAGGCGGACAGCGCCGGGCCTTGTGACTCGTTTCACCCGATAAGGGCCTTCCCAGTTCAGCGTCAACTTGTTGGAATTCTTGGCGGACTGAACACGCTGAAGAACAAGGTCGCCTTCCTCGAAGCTTCTGGCTTTAACTTTGCGGCTATGGTAGCGGTGCAAAGCTTGCTGGTATCGAGCAGCTCGTACAGCAGCCTGAAGACGATCTTCCTCAAGGAGCAGCGCGTCGTCTTGTCGCAGCTGTTCTTGCTCAAGCTCATCATAAGCGAGCACTCGAGGCGATCCGTATATGAGTTCCGTGGGGAGAACTGCCTCTGCTCCATAGACTAGAGCGAAAGGCGTCTGGCCAGTGGCTCGATTTGGCGTCGTTCTGATCGACCAAAGAACCACCGACAGCTCCTTGATCCAGTTTCTTCCGCACTTGCGCAGCCTGTCGAAAGTTCTGGTCTTGAGCCCGCGCAGCACTTCAGCATTTGCCCTCTCTGCTTGACCGTTGCTTCTCGGATGAGCAACAGAAGCGAAGCAGACCTTGGCGCCAAGGTCTTGGACGTACTGCATGAAGGTGCGGCTCGTGAATTGCGTGCCGTTGTCGGTGATGATCCTGTTAGGGATCCCGAAACGGCAAACAATTGACCTGAAGAACTTGACTGCTGACTGTGTTGTCACCTTCCTCACTGGCTGCACTTCCGGCCACTTTGTGAACTTGTCGATTGCGACGTACAAGTACTCAAAGCCCCCGACAGCTCGGGGGAAAGGGCCGAGGATATCAAGCCCCCAGACCGAAAATGGCCAGGATAAAGGGATCGTCTAGAGAGCTTGAGCTGGCTGGTTTATCTGTTTGGAGTGGAACTGGCACGCTTCACACTTGGTTACTTGTGCAGCTGCATCCTGGAGGGCCGTCGGCCAAAAGAAACCTTGCCAGAAAGCTTTGCCAGCAAGTGCTCTTGCGCCAATGTGGTGGCCACATATGCCTCCATGTATCTCTGCCAACAGCTTTTGTCCATCTTCCCGGCAAATACACTTCAATTTCACACCGTTGAGTCTTCTTCTGTACAGTATGCTATCGACAAACTGGTACATACTTGACTGCCGGGCTACTTTTTCCGCTTCTTCTTGCTCTTCGAGAAGTTCTCCTGTCTGAAGGAAATGGACAATCTGCTATGCCCATGCTGGAGCTTGTGGCTCGACAACAAGGACTAAAGGCACATCTGCTGCTACGGGAACATCCGCTTCTACGGCCAGGACTTGTGGCCCTGCCGGAGCTTGATGTTCCCCGGCAAGCTTGCCGGAGCAAAATTTGTCGGGAGCGTCTGCTTCAACGGAACAAACCATAAGGCTTGCCAGAGCAGACTGCCCCTCAGCATTCTTGGCGTTGATCTTGGGGACTTTCTTGGCGGCAGCTTCGGGGAGCTCTGCCGGAAAGTAGTCGCCAGAAACCAACTTCCTCTTCTTGCTTTGTCCAGTTGATGGTGTTACGGATGGTTGAGTCAACTTGAGCACAAAGATCCCTGGTTCCACAGGTAACTTTAGTGCGGCGCATTTTGACAGGCCATCAGCAATGTCATTCTAAGCTCTTGGGATATGCTCCATCTGTAGGCCGTCAAAGTGCTCTTCTAGCTTCCTCACTTCATCAACATATTCTTCCATCAATGGACTCTGGTAGTTCTTGTTCACTTGGCAGACGACAAGTTGTGAGTCACCCCTGACAATGAGCTTCTTGATCCCAAGGTCTGCTGCGATTCTGAGACCGGCAAGCAATCCTTCATACTCTGCAGTATTGTTGGTTGCTTGCTCCTTGGGAAAGTGCATCTGGACTACATACTTGAGGTGCTCTCCGGTGGGCGCGACAAGCAGCACGCCCGCACCGGCGCCTTGCAGCGAGAAGGCACCATCAAAGTACATCAGCCACTCTTTGCTTGCCTCTTTAACGGGGATGCTCGTCTCTGGAATTTCTTCATCTGGGGTTGGCGTCCACTCTGCTATGAACTCTGCCAATGCTCTGCTTTGGATAGTTGAAGTGCTCTCAAACTTGAGGCCAAAGCTTGACAGTTCCAGCGCCCACTCGACAATCCTGCCTGTTGCTTCTGGATTTTGCAGTATCCTCTTCAGCGGAAAGCGAGTGACGACTGTGATCGCATGTGCTTGGAAGTAATGGCGCAGCTTTCTCGAGGCCATGAGGAGGCCGAAAAGCAACTTCTGCACACCAGAGTACCTTGATCTAGCCCCCTGGAGAAGGGAACTGACAAAGTAAACTGGACGCTGCACCATTCTCTTCTGCATCTTATCATGCTCCTGCGCAGATCCATCTTTGTCGGGATCAGAGCTTGTTGGCGAAGCCCCCTGCTTGCCGCTGGATGCATCTGCCGTGGTTGCTGGCTCATCATCTGCCTCCCTCTCCGCCACTAACGCAGCACTAACCACTTGATTGGTTGCCTCTATATACAGTAGCAACTTCTCTTGCGGCTTAGGTGCGACAAGTATTGGAGTGGAGGACAGGTATCTCTTCAAGTCCTGCAGCGCAGCCTCCGCCTTCGGAGTCCATTTCATTGGACCTGCCTTTTTCAAAATTTTTAAAAATGGCAGGGCGCGCTTAGCAGATCTAGAGATAAACCTGCTGAGAGCAGCCACGCAACCGGCAAGCCTTCGTACATCCTTGACGCGCTTTTGTGCTTCGATCTGCTCAATGGCCTTGATCTTGTCGGGATTGGCTTCAACTCCCCGCTGAGACACGAAGAACCCGAGAAGCTTGCCGGAAGGAACTCCAAACACGCACTTCTCGGGGTTAAGCTTGAGGTTGATCTTGCGCAGATTTGCAAATGTCTCGTCTAAATCTTGAATCAGGGTCGCCCTGTTCTTTCTCTTGACCACTATGTCATCCATGTAGGCTTCCACATTTCTGTGCATCTACGGCTCAAAAGCGTGGTGGACTACCCTTGCGAATGTTGAACCAGCATTCTTCAAACCGAAAGGCATCCGTACGAAGCAGTACGTGCCACACGGGGTGATAAATGCGGTTTTCTCTTCATCCTCTTCTGCCATGAAGATCTGATGGTATCCTGAGTATGCATCAAGAAATGAAAGCAAATCACATCCGGCTGTGGAGTCAACAATCTGGTCAATGCGCGGCAAGGGAAATGGGTCTTTGGGACAAGCTTTATTAACATCAGTGAAGTCAATACAAAGTCTCCATTTCCCGTTAGCCTTGCGCACGACAACAGGATTGGCCAACCACGTGGGATGGAGCACTCCTCTGACAAGGCTTGCTGCTTCCAACTTCTTGATTTCTTCTGCGACGAATTCTTGGCGCTCCAGTGCCTGTTTCCTGACTTTCTGCTTGACGGGCCGCGCATGAGGGCAGACGGCAAGGTGGTGCTCAATTACTTTCCTGGGAACACCGGGGATATCAGATGGTTGCCACGCAAACACGTCGACATTCGCCCGCAGGAAAGTAACGAGCGCGCTTTCCTATTTGGGGTCAAGAGTGGCGCTGATGGTGAAGGTACCACCAGCGCCGTCCTCCTTGGCGGACACCTTCTTGGTCTCAGGTGGAGCTGTCATTGCCTTCTTACACTTGCCGGTGGAGCTCGATGGTGCGTCCTCGACGGTAGCGCAGCACTCCGAAGAGGTGCGCTTGCCGGAGTGGGCATCAGAACTCTTGCCGGACTTGGTCTTCTTCTTCCCCCCGGGAGCTTCAGTGGCAAGTGTCTTGCGTTCTGCTGCGGCTGCTGCTTCCCGGTAGATCTTGTCGGCACAAATAAGAGCATCCTACTTGTCGCCAGGGACAGAGATGACACTTATCGGGCCTGGCATTTTCAGTACGTTGTACGCATAGTGAGAGGCTGCCATGAACTTGGCGAGTGCCGGACGGCCAAGGATTCCATTGTAAGGTAATGGAAAGTCAGCAACATCAAATGTGACCCTCTCAGTCCTAAAGTTCAGCTTGCTGCCAAATGTTACCGGCAACGTGATCTTTCCCTTCGGCTTGCTTCTTCCCGGGTTGATTCCTTGAAATGTACCGGTCTCTTCGAGCTTGCTGTCAGGGATCTGGAGTTTCTGGAGCACCGCGGAGGAGATCAGGTTCAAGCCGGCCCCGCCGTCAACTAGCATCTTAGTGACCTTGAGGTTGCGGATTGTTGGCGAAACCAACATCGACAAGCACCCGACCACAGTTATGCGATCAGGGTGGTCCTCAATATCAAAGATGATAGGCGTGCTGGACCATTTCAGGGGCTTGCGTGACTCGACGGGTGGTTCTGCTGCATTAACTTCCCGCACCCACTGCTTGAGCTGGCGGTGCGAGGTATGCAGAGAAGCACCACCGTCAACGCACAGGACCTCTGTGGCTTTCTGGAACTCTTGCTCATCAGTCTCCTCATCATCTACGTCTTCATCGTCGTCGTCGTCTTCATCCTTGTCGCGGCCGCGAGGAGGTCTGTCTCCTTGCCGCTGCTTGGCCTTGCCGCGGCGTCCTCCTCGGCCGGGATGTTTCTTGCCGGATCCCCCAGCACCTTCCTGGGCCTTCTCCTTGTCGCGCCGCTCGTACTCAGCTTTCTGCTGCTCAACAAGCTGCTCGACTTTCTTACAGTTCTGGAGATCGTGGCCCTTGGTGCGGTGGATCTTGCAATACTGCTTGTTGGTGCCGTCCTGCTTGTCGGCGACCGCCACCTCCGCGGCAACCTCCTTGCCGGAGTCACCAGATTTGGCTTCCTTGGCGCCACCACCGTTGCCGGACTGCTCAACAACTAGCATCTCTTTGCCTTCCCTCCTTCTGTTGTTCCGCCGCCGGTTTTTCCTTGCCGGGGCAGCATCTTCGTTGTCAGATCCTCCCGCTCCTATATTCTCCCCGGGGAGTCTCCTCCCTTCCTCAGCACGTGCACACTTGTTGGCCAGTGCATATAACTCACTGACGTCCCTGATCTTGCACATCGCCATTTCCTCCCGCATCCTGTGGGTTCGCACATTCTGATGGAATGCGCTGATCACCGCGGCAGGGTGGACGTCTGGGATGTTGTGCTGCACACTGCTGAATCTCTGAATGTACTTGCGCATGGGCTCTCCTTCCTTCTGGGCGAGCAGATGAAGATCACTCTCCTGGCCATGAGGCTTGTGTCCGCCTGTGAAGGCACCGACAAACTGATGGCACAGATCAGCCCATGAGGATATGGAGTTGTCCGGCAAGTGCATGAGCCAGGACCTGACGTTGGGCTTGAGCACCAGCGGGAAGTAGTTGGCAAGGATCTTGTCATCCCGTCCCCCGGCAGCCTGCACCGCGATGGTGTAGATGCTGAGGAACTCCGACGGATGCGTCTTGCCGTCGTATTTCTCCGGTACGTCTGGCTTGAAGTTCTTCGTGCTGGGCCACTGGACTTGCCGCAGCTCACGAGTGAACGTAGGGCAACCTACCGCGTACGGCAGATCGCCTGGTTCCCCTGGCGCATGCATGTCAACAGAGGGCCCAGCGCGCTTGTCGGATTGACGTCCCGCTTCTCTTCGGCGCTCGATGCGAGTTTGAGCGTCTTCTTGTTGTCGATCATGAAGAACTTGGCGCTGATCGCGACGAGCTCGTGGATCCGAAGTTGCGGTGGAGTCGCTGTCGAGGTGGATCCGGCGAGTCGGCGATCTTGGCCTTCGGGGTGGTGATTGCATGGTAGTTGCACCTCCACCCGTTTCGTCTCCACCGGCTTGCGCCCGGCAACCCTGCCGCGGCGGCGATGCGCTCGGCCACCATGGAGTCTCGCCGTTGGCGTAGCCGATGAGACTCTGAATGGTGGCCCTCCATTCGTCGATCTTGTCCGACGTCGGAGGGTAATCTAGGAGAAGTTGAGCTCGCGCCAAAGCTTCTGCTGGAGTGGTGGGTGGCAGTGGCGGACGGCGCGAGGAGCGGGACGTGCTCGGACTTCTAACTATGTTAGAAGGAGCAGTATCCCGTCCAGGCGACCGTGCCCCGCTCGTGCCAGCATGCTGGCGTGCATGCTGGTCTTGAGCGCCCCGAGATCCACCAGCTTGGTCTTGGCCTATCATGCGTATGGCACCGCGAGTGTCATGACGCTGTTGATCTTGTGCCTCCTGGGAGTGGCGCGGAACATGTATAGTCGCCGAGGTTTGTGCAGCCTTGTCCTTGGACCTGGCAGCATCATGAGCTTCCTCGTCGATGTCCATTCTTCCGCCGGCGTCCATTCCACCACCCGTTTGCTCCAACGGTGGTGGAAGTGACGTGGACGGAGCGGCTGCCGCCGAAGTCTTCTTCTTCGGTGGCATGTTGATGAAGGGAATGAAGATCTAGCTCGTGTGAGCGCCGGATCAGGTTCACACAATCTCGACGCCCCCTACCTGGCGCGCCAAAGATGTCGGGGGAAACTGATCCACCAACACCTATGGGGCCGATGGACCGGGCCCCTTTCGGTTCGGTGGGGGGCGGAGATCGCACGAAGAGCAGATCGAGGCGAAGCACACGAGCAGTTCACCCAGCTTCGGAGCTCTCCGGAGAGATAACACTCCTACTGCTGCTTGTCTGATTGTATTATCTTGTGTTCTTGCTCCAGAGAGAGAGAGAGAGCGTAGTGTCTTTCTGGGCTACGAATGAATCGAACCCCTCCCGAACCGAACCCCCTCTACGTTGCGCATGGGCCTCCTTTTATACGCCAAAGGGGTCACCGACAGGTGGCAACGCAGAGAAGGGTACAAATGTAAAAAAAATGAGGTGGTTGGTACAGCTACTTGTACAGTGCACCCTACCTAACCCTGACGGCAGCGGACAAGGGCATTAAATGCCCGTCTGAGTCGCCCAAACAGTGCAGAAAGGGACCGTTAGGGGCGCCACCGTTCGTCACGATGGCGATCTTGTCAGCTTCGCATGCCACTGCGCACCGCTGGCTGCACAGCCTCCCGCCACGCGCGCCTGGAGAGGCCCCCAGAGCGACACGTTGGCGGATGAGCTGGAGCGTGGGCACAGAGTGACCGCCTGCCGTGGCAAGCGCCTTGCCGCTGCTGCTATCTTGTCGGATCCGGAGGCTTGTCGCTCACCGGGCTTCGAGGTACCTTGGTTGGTCTTCCCGGCAAGCTCCTCTTGCCGGGGCCTTGTTGCCTTGCCGGAGCGCGTGGCGCGTCGCGGCAAGTTCCTTGAAGTGCCTTGGTTGGCCTTCCCGGCAAGCTCCTCTTGTCGGGGCCTTGTCTCCTGAGCTTAAATACTTTGTTCTTGAATGGCTCCAAGGGAACCACGGAGGATCTTGGCGTTAGCCCGGCAAGCCTTGCCGCGGGGTGCTGCAACTGCCCGTGCACAAGTTCGGGGTACTAGGGTACCCCTATTCTAGTACACCGAAATGTTGGGTGGGCAACAAACAATAGATGATCCATTGTCCATCTTTTTAAACTGAAGCTATAATCAACCTACTATCATTAGTTTTGGATCCATCCACTCGTTTGCTACCATCAGTCTTGATTTTTGCATGCACCCCTTAGGCCTTACAAAATCTAACTATTTTTTTATTATGCATGTCAGATATTGTACACATGTAACATCCCAAATTTTCAATCTGAAATGTTATACATAGATCATCATTGCATATCATATTTTATTGCATTTTGGTTGATCCTAGAAATTTCCATGCAACTCAAGGACCTACAGAGAGAGAGTTGGGGATTTCATTATTTTCATATTTGAGGTTTTCTCGAATTATGAAAAGAGGATCATTTGATTTGATTTATTTTATCTTCAATTATTTCAATTGTAAAAATAAGTGAGAGGGAATAAAATGACTTTCCCAAAATAAAGAAATATTGAGGATTTAATAAGAAAAATAAAATAAGTTTTTTACTTTGGAGTTTTCCGTTGTTTTATTTGAATTTAGGAAAAATGCGTGTTTTTCAAAATTGCATTTAGGCCACAAATAAATGTTCACTTTGTCCGGCTTGATTTTAGAACTCGGGGAAATTTATTTCGGGATTTTTGGAGTCTGTTTAGTATTTCTTTTCTTTCTTTTTCTGCACGTAAAAATTATTTTTAAAAAAAAGTCGACCGACTTAGGGCCGTACTCGGCCAGGACTTCTCGGGCCGGCCTTTAAAAGCCGCCGCCCAAGGCTCGTTCAACCCGCCCCACCTGAAAACCCTAACCCTAGCCGGATCCCGCCGCCGCCGCCGCGCCGCCCCGCGCTGGAACCCGCTACCAACGCCCCGCCTTGCCGGAGCCCGCCGCCGCCATCGCCGGTAACCACCGCCGCCGCCGTTGGTTTTCTGCAGAAAACCGATCGGTTTTTCGTTAGAACTCGTGGTTTATTTTTTTTAGATTGGTTTTTTCGGTTTAATTATTTAGAGGATGTTCGTCAGTACGTTCGTTTTAACGAACGGTTTTTGCCGTTTAGACGCAGATAACGAACGTTCGTTCGTTAGCCTGTTCGTCGTTTTTTCTTTTTCTCGGATTTTCCACGATTATTTCTGATCGCGATTTTTGATCCGATTTTCGTTTTAGTATAATTTTTCGCTCGTTTATCGGAATCAGGCGATTCAAGCGCCTAGAATTTCGTCTCGAAACCCTCTTTCCGTTTAACCAACTCAAACAAGTTTTTGCTTCTGTAAAATTTGACTTAGATCTAGATTAGTAAACGAAACTTGTTTCTTTTGCCGTTTGCCTTTCGTCTCTTTGTTTGTTTTGTTTCTTTTTGCAAACCGGAGTTCTTAAGTTGAACTTTGTGGTTAGATCTCTTATTTGAGTTTTACATGTGCATTAGATGAGTACTTATTGTATGCTTGTTTATTTGTGTGCGTTAGAGTACCCGGTGTGCGCCGCTTGGTACTTCGAATCTCTAGGTTTCACGGATCATCAGCAAGGCAAGTAACACTTTGATCATATCCCTTTCATACCCAGTTTTTGTGCATTATATCAATCCTCAAACATTGCATGATTAGGATCTAATTAAATTGTGGGTTGGGAAGTAGATGAGGTAGCACCTATTACCTGTTTTATTATCAAACCTTGGGAGTTACTTCTATGTTTGCTTATGCCATGCTATGCTTGTAGACGTGGATTGGGTTTGAGTGTATCCATGACAGATGTGAGAATGTTAATTATTGGTTCAACTTAAGGTGGCAACTTTAATACACATCTGGGTGGATTGAGGCACATGGGTAATTCCAGCGATTGCCTATTTTCTTTATGGACCGCCACCCAGGCTCAAAGAGATCATGAGATTATTCATACTAGAAACTTCCATGTGCAGCCACAAGCTACTATGGGCTCTAGCATAGTTGATTAAGTCGTCCGAACTCTTACAGTGGTAGACTAGCAGATGTAGGGGAAAGTAGGTGTAACGGTCTACCCGATAGTAAGGTGCTAGCGCTTCTGAAAGACTATGTCTCGGTCATCCGTTTCTCATACACCATGTAGTGCGAGAATCCCAACGGAGGAGATCGAGTCTTGTGGGGCAAAGTGCGCAAACCTCTGCAGAGTGTAAAAACTAATCATGGTTAGCCGTGTCCCCAGTTACGGACAACTTGAGTATCTAGTTCTTGGATTATCATGTGAATCTCATCATGTTACTTTAATTAATTCTTGTTGGGTTTTAATGATGATGCTTAATTGGGATTGAGAGGGTGTCTACACTCTCAATGTTTAACAACTACCATGATAGTTAAATAAAATTTATTCCTTTGCAGTAGGGAAAAATTGGCTTTATGCAAAACTGTAACCATAGAGCTTTCCACCAGCCATATATGCATGTAGTATAGCCTATTTCTATTCATTACTCTCTATGTGTTACTTTGCCAGCATATTCCATGTGCTGACCCGTTTTCGGACTGCAATGTTCATGTTGCAGACTTTTCAGGCAACGAGTAAGGTGCCTTTAGGTCGTGGTTCTATACTCAGTGATGTCGTTGGAGTTGATGGACTCACTTATCTTCCAAGCCTTCCGCTGTTATCGTTATTAGATGGCCTTAAGCCATATTATTTGTAATAAGCTCTCTCTTGAGACACTCGTTGTAATAAGTGTGTGATTGCTACTCTATTATAAATCCTTCAAGTACTGTGCGTGTCAGCATTACTGATCCAGGAATGACACTGAAGCGCAGAGATCGGACGGTTTGAGGTCTGGTCGCTACAAGATGGTATTAGAGCACACGCTGACTGTAGGACACGACCACTAAGATAAAGACTTAGATCACTACTCACTCTTCTCATTTCTGACTCCTCATCTTTTCTACTCTTTTAGGATGGCGGATGCAAGGAACAAGTTCACACAACCGGATGAAGATACACCCTTTGGACGCCACCTGAAGGAAGTCACTAAGTACCTGAACATCGAAGTACCAAGCTTCACCGGGACCTACAACGCCACTTTACCCGAAGAGGAGCGCTGGATGATTCAAGTTCAAGTTCCAGGAAGGACGTTCATGCCAGTCACTGCGCCCATAGAGTTTTCCTTTGATGCACCAACCTAGAGTCTAGGAACAAGCATGGCAGCCCACATCGCCATGGGACGTATTGGAGAAGTTTACCGCAATGATCTCAAGGATACTATCTACCAGATTTGTGGGCGCCGAGAGGAGCACTGGGAAATGATCAGCACCAAGAAGGATAGATCAATCACAACTTTTATCCAGGAGTTAAACCAGCACATTCAACGTCAGGAGAACCAGATGTGCGCAGACATGATAGATCTGAAGAAGGCGGTGACAAGAATCACGGAACTGGAGGAAGAACTCAAGGCTACACGTGAAGATTATGAGGAGGAAATTGTCATACTAGTGGAGAAGAATGACGACCTAATCAAGAAGATCGGAATATTCATGGGAGACCCTACACCAGTAGAAGAAGACGAAGAACCCAAGGAGATTCGCCCGGAAGACTACATCATCATCGACGACACCGACTCTGACCTGAGCGATGATGACTATGTTGATGAAGCTGGAGCAGATATCATGGAGTATGCAACCAAAGAATATTTCTAGTAGACCACCCCATCAGTAGTTGTATTCCACCATGTAAATAGAGTAGTCCGAGCACATTTGCGATAGTTAGACCGATTGTATGCCCTTGTTTGATTGAATGAAGTGATTTTGTTTGCATTTGCCTCATGTGCATATGGGTAGTGTTTTCTCTCTAGACCTCTCTCTATTCTTAAATCTCATCTTTTCTAAACCCATCAGATGCCTCCGAGACGTGACAATGGATTTGCATTTCCACCGGAGCTCACTCAGTTAATCCAGCAGCAGAATGCATTGATGCAGTTGCTAGTCCAGAATTAGAGTCAGGGGAACAACAACAACCCACCACCACCATCACCACCTGTTGATCACTTAACCCATTTCCTTAGGCTAAATCCGCCGGTGTTCTCTAGTAGCACCGAGCCTATAGTAGCAGATGATTGGCTCCGCAAGATTGGAAGGGAGTTAACCACTACAGGATGTACTGATGCTGAGAAGGTGCGCTTTGCCGCACATCAGTTGGATGGACCAGCAACATCATGGTGGGAGAATTACACTGTCACCTACCCTATAGCCATGGTGACATGGGGCCCAGCAGGCTTTCCGTACAGCCCATGTTTCAGCAGGAGCTATGGCCATGAAGAAGCGTGAGTTTCGCAACTTGCGCCAAGGAGGACGGACAGTTGGCCAATACGTGGATGACTTTAGTAAGTTAGCACGTTATGCCCCGGATGACGTTGCTACAGATGCAGCTAAGCAGGAGAAGTTTCTGGAAGGACTGAATGATGAATTAAGCATGCAGTTGATGGTAGCAACCTTCAACAACTACCAGGAACTAGTAGATCGTGCTCTTATGATTGAAGGGAAGCAACAGTAGATTGAGAACTGCAAGAGGAAGTATGGACAAGGGAAGTACAATTCAGGGGCTCAGCAGAAGCCACGTTTTACCCCGAAATTGGGAGGACATTTTCAGCATACCCATGGAGGAGGAAGTTCGCATAACCATAATGGCCCCAAGAATGGTAATGGGAATGGGGGAAGCAACATTCATAACCGTACCAACCCATCAACCCCAGCCAAGAGAGACCTGAGCCAAGTCACTTGTTATAAGTGTTAGAAGACCGGACATTATGCCAATGAATGTCCTGAAGCCCAGAATGGAAATGGAAATGGAAGCTCTGGGAAGAAGCTGAACCCTTTCAATAGGGGACAGGTGAACCACGTTAACATGGAGGAGGTTGAAGCCCAGCCAGATGCAGTAATCGGTAAGTTTTTGGTTAAGTCTTTTACTGCAATCGTTCTTTTCGATACTGGTGCATCGCATTCATACATATCAAGGGGATTCGTGGATAAGTATAACCTGTCCACCAAGGTTCTTAGAACACCTATGTTAGTAAGCTCACCAGGAGTGGAGTATATGGCCAGCCGATGATGTTTTCAAGTGCCATTGAGTATAGGTAGGCATGTCTTCCCCTCGGATTTAATCATTTTGGAATTGCAAGGTTTGGATGTAATTCTGGGTATGGATTGGCTATCGATGTATGGAGGAAACATCGATTGCAACAGTAAGTCGATTTTGCTTACCACCCCAGAAGGAAGAAGGATCAAGTATGTATCACGGCATGTGCCGAATAGGACTCAAGTAAATTCCCTAACATGAGTTGTACAGGAGGAAGTACCGGTGGTACAGGATTTTCCGGATGTATTTCCAGAAGAGTTGCCAGGCATGCCACCGGATAGAGATATTGAGTTTTTGATTGAGCTTTTGCCAGGCACAGGACCAATATCTAAGAGACCATATAGAATGCCTGTAAAGGATTTGGAGGAGATTAAGTAGCAGATTAAGGAGTTACTGGATAAGGGATATATTCCCCCAATTTCGTCACCTTGGGGATCACCAGTACTTCTAGTGGAAAAGAAGGATGGATCGTTAAGGATGGTTATTGATTATCGAGGATTGAATGAAGTGACGATCAAGAATAAGTACCCACTGCTGATGATCAATGATTTGTTTGACCAATTGCAAGGAGCAAAGGTATTTTCCAAGATCTATTTGCGATCAGGATACCACCAGCTGAAGATTCGAGAGCAGGACATACCTAAGACAGCTTTTACTACAAGGTACGGGCTGTATGAGTATACCGTTATGTCATTTGGTCTGACTAATGCACCTGCTTATTTTATGAACATGATGAACAAAGTGTTTATGGAGTTTTTGGATAAGTTCGTCATAGTGTTCATTGATGATATTCTGGTTTACTCGAAGAATGAAAAAGAACATAAGGAACATTTGCGTTTGGTACTTGGTAAGCTTAGAGAACATTAGTTATACGCCAAGTTCAGCAAATGTGAGTTTTGGTTGAAGTAAGTTGGATTCCTCGGACATGTTATATCCGGAGAAGGAATAGCAGTAGATCCCACCAAGGTTGTCACTGTGACAAATTGGGAAGCCCCAACAATAGTTGGAGAGATCCGGAGTTTTCTTGGACTCGCAGGATACTACCAGAGATTCATTGAAAATTTCTCGAAGATTGCAAAACCTATGACGGAGTTGTTGAAGAAGGATACCAAGTTCAAATGGACTGAGGAATGTGAAGCCAGTTTCCAGGAGTTGAAGAAACGTTTGGTTACCTCGCCAGTGTTGATTCTGCCAGATCAGTGCAAGGAATATGAGGTGTATTGCGATGCTTCACGTCGAGGACTTGGAGCGGTGCTTATGTAGGAGGGAAGAGTTGTTTCGTATGCTTCACAACAACTTAAGCCCCATGAGTTGAATTATGCTACACATGATTTGGAGTTAGCAGCCGTAGTGCATGCATTGAAGACTTGGAGACATTTTCTCATTGGAAACCATTGTGAGGTATACACGGATCACAAGAGTTTGAAATACATCTTCACGCAGAAGGAGTTGAATCTCAGGCAAAGAAGATGGTTGGAGCTCATCAAGTATTATGACATGAGATTGCATTATCACCCCGGAAAGGCTAACGTAGTAGCCGATGTGTTGAGCCGCAAGAGCCATGTCAACACACTCATGACCGGGGAGTTACCAACGGAGTTGGCCGAGGACCTTCATGAGCTATGTTTGGAGATAGTTCCGAGAGGCTATGTAGCAGCATTGGAGGTTCAGTCTACTTTGATGGATAGGATCAAAGAAGCTCAAAAGACTGATAAGGAGATTGCCTCTATTAAAGAGAAAATGAGCAAATGAAAAGCTAAAGGATTTCATGAGGATGAACACGATACCTTATGGTTTGAGGACCGCGTTTATGTGCCCAATGACCCGGAGATCAGGAAGCTAATTCTGCAAGAGACCCATGACTCACCGTACTCGATTCATCCAGGAAATACCAAGATGTATTTGGATTTGAAGGATACTTTCTGGTGGACTGGAATGAAGAAAGATATTGCAGAGTATGTAGCAGTTTGTGATGTATGTCAGAGAGTCAGAACATCAGAAGCCAGCAGGATTGCTACAGCCATTGCTGATACCCGAATGGAAGTGGGATCACGGGATTAACCAGGACCCGTTCAGGCTATGACTCGATATGGGTTGTAGTCGATCGTTTGACGAAGATAGCTCATTTCATCCCAGTGAAGACTACTTACAGCAGTGCCAAGATGGCTAAGATATACATGACCAGGATCGTATGTCTGCATGGAGTTCCGAGGAGCATTGTATCAGATAGAGGAACCCAGTTTACCTCAAAGTTCTAGAATCAGTTGCACGATACTTTGGGTACCAGGCTAGAGTTCAGTGCAGCTTTTCATCCGCAGACAGATGGACAGACCGAGAGAGTCAATCAGATTTTGGAGGATATGCTGAGAGCTTGTGCGCTAGATTATGGATCTAGTTGGGACGGCAATTTGCCGTATGCAGAGTTCTCTTACAACAACAGTTATCAATCCAGTTTGAAGATGGTCCCTTTTGAAGCCTTGTACGGAAGGAGGTGCAGAACCCCGCTGTTGTGGGATGAAGTTGGAGACCGCCAGTTGTTTGGACCGGATTTAATTACAGAGTCTGAACGGAAG
Source organism: Triticum aestivum (assembly GCF_018294505.1). Lineage (NCBI taxonomy): Eukaryota > Viridiplantae > Streptophyta > Magnoliopsida > Poales > Poaceae > Triticum > Triticum aestivum. The sequence continues at coordinate 565,381,408 of NC_057803.1, forward strand.
GTGAAGTTGATTTGCGATAGGCTCAAGGTGGCCCAGTCCAGGCAAAAGAGCTATGCAGATTCTAAACGCAAGGAGACAGTTTACGAAGTCAGAGACAGAGTTTATCTTCGTGTATCCCCGCTTCAAGGAGTTAAGCGCTTTGGATTTAAGGGAAAGTTAGCACGACGTTTTGTGGGACCATACAAAGTTTTGGAGCGTATGGGAGAGGTTGCTTACAAGTTGGAGTTGCCCGAAGGATTGTTAGGAGTTCACGATGTGTTCCACGTTTCCCAGTTGAAAAAGTGCCATGCAGAGATGGCGGATATACCGCTGAGAGATACAATGCCGCTGGAAGCGATTCAGTTGGATAGTGATTTGACCTACAAGGAGAAACCAGTCAAGATACTCGAGTTTGCCAGCCGAGTTACCCACAGCAAGGTTATCAAGTTTTGTAAAGTTCAGTGGAGCCACCACACCGAGGATGAAGCCACCTGGGAGTGAGAGGAAGATTTGCTGAAAGACCACCCTCACCTATTTTCTAGCCAACCCGAATCTCGAGGGCGATATTCATCTTAAGGGGGGGGGGGGTAGGTTTGCAACATCCCAAATTTTCAATTTGGAATGTTATACATAGATCATCATTGCATATCATATTTTATTGCATTTTGGTTGATCCTAGAAATTTACACGCAACTCAAGGACCTACGGAGAGAGAGTTGGGGATTTCGTTATTTTCATATTTGAGGTTTTCTCGAATTATGAAAAGAGGATCATTTGATTTTATTTATTTTATCTTCAATTATTTCAATTATAAAAATAAGTGAGAGGGAATAAAATGACTTTCCCAAAATAAAGAAATATTGACGATTTAATAATAAAAATCAAATAAGTTTTTATTTTGGAGTTTTCTATTGTTTTATTTGAATTTAGGAAAAATGCGTGTTTTTCAAAATTGCATTTAGGCCCCAAATAAATGTTCACTTTATCCGGCTTGATTTTAGAAGTCGGGGAAAATTTATTTTGGGATTTTTGGAGTCCGTTTAGTATTTCTTTTCTTTCTTTTTATGCACGTCAAAATTATTTAAAAAAAGTTGACCGACTTAGGGCCGTACTCGGCCAGGACTTCTCGGGCCGGCCTTTAAAAGCCGCCACCCGAGGCCCGTTCAACCCGCCCCACCCGAAAACCCTAACCCTAGCCGGATCCCGCCCC